>NW_022196904.1:165002407-165029269 GCF_008632895.1 Mastomys coucha | reverse complement strand
GTCTAAAAATTGTTCTTATTTTGGGCTTGTACCATAGTAAGAGCCAAGATTTTAAACTCTACTAAATAGACAACAAACAAAAAGATTTTATATATTCATGTTCATTTAAGAAAATACTAGTAGTGATGTATTATTTTTAAGTATACAGCTAATATGTTTGGAGTTATTTAAAATTTATATTGAGAAAAATGTATTTTCACTATTGCTGTAGACCAGCATCTACATAAGTCTTTTATATTGATTGTTGTTTTATATCAAAGACCTTTTATACTTATTTTTATTGTTATAATATTTTATAAATTTTAAGGAATATGGCAAAAAAGATATTGTAGGTATTGAAGGGGGGTCTATGGGAGGAGCAGTGGTACAAAAGTGAAACAAGAATGTGATTCAATTCTATTTAATTAAAATATGTTTTTAAATGTTAACTAATTCAGATAAATTGAAATCATGTAACTTTTCTCATCATAATGCAATAAAAGTTTAAAAAAATCCTAATAAAGTGCAAATGTAAAACATTTAGATTTCTGTGATTCAAAGAAAATAATCTATGCAGAACATTTAAGCCCATTTACTAAAGGACAATCAAGCTTTGAGGTAGGTAGAAAATTTCTTTAGTGAATATTGGAGAGAAAGTACAACCAATCTTAGCCAAAAACCTGAGAAAAAATGTCGAAGACAAATTAATCATGCTATTTAAATTATACAGTTTTATAATTAAAGTTTTAATTTAGAAAGTGATTAGGATACATATTTATATATGTTGATTAGGACATATATTTATACATGTTATGTATGTTACATATACACACATACATATAAACACACATATATGTATATACATACATATATATATACATATATATGAATACACACACACACACACACACACACACACACACATCAAACTCCTCTAGCAATGAAGGAGCTGGATATTGGTAACAGACCATGTCTTGAAAAGGACATCCAGCAGAAAGTCAGGGCATCAAGTGAGGGATGGGTTGCCATCCGACAGTCAAAACTCTGACCTATAATTGTTCCTGTGTGAAAGAACTGCAGGGATGGAAATGGATAGGTGCCTGAGGAAAAGAAGTTCCATCAACAGGTCCAAAGTGGGATCCAGCTCAAGGGGAGGCCCCAAGGCCTGACACTATTACTGAGGCTATGGAGTGCTCACAAAAAAGGGCCTATCATGATTGTCTCCTGAAAGACCCAACAAGCAGCTGAAAAAGTCAGATGCAGATATTTTCACCCATCAATGGACAGAAGCTGCTGACCCCTGTGGTTGAATTAGGGAAAAGCTGGAAGAAGATGAAGAGGAGGGAGACCCTGTAGGAGGACCCGCAGTCTCAATTAGTCTGGACCCCTGAGATCTCTCAAACACTGGACCACCAACCAGGCAGCATACACCAGCTGATATGAGGCCCCCAACACATATACAGCAGAGCACTGCCAGGTCTGGACTCAGTCAGGGAAGATGCACCAAACCCTCAAGAGACTGGCGGCCCCAGGGAGTTTAGAGGTCTGGTGGGGTGGGAGTATGGGGTGGCTACAGGGGGTTGGGAGGAGGTATGAAATATGGAACAGTCAGAGGATGAACCAAGAGGGGAATAAATCTGGAGTTTTAAATAAATAAATAAATAAATAAATAAATAAATAATAAAAAAGGACATCATGCTCCCAGTAGCAATGATAGCAAACACATCTCAGATTTTAATATCCCAACAAAGTAACTGAATAAAGCACTAAAATCATGCCAGAATCAGTAAGTTTTACTTAGAGTGTTGATTCAGACTCTATTGACCTGTGTGGAGTCTGCGATTATTTCTATCACTCTCCTTGTTGATACAAAAGTCCTACTAGAGTGTGGACCACACTTTCACTATTGGCAGACTAAGGGAATGGCGAGGACATTTGAAAAACAGTATCCAGATTTGAATTCTGCCTATTGCTTGCCAAATGGTTGAATTTTGCAAGCCCTCATGTAAATTTTCTCCAATAAAGACAATTATGTAATTATAACAACAACTTTAGGATATCAGACACAGGCCAGGCTCTACGTTATGTCTTTGACCTACATTTGTTAGTCCTCACAACAATCTGACAAAGATGGAATGATTGTCCTCTCCTACAAATGTCCATGCTGTGACTGGAAAAGTTAAGCACCCATTCATGGGATGGTAAGAACTCTGTTTTGCTATTTCTCAGTGGGCACTCTTTTCTAAAATGACACCAGAAACCGAAGGTGGTGGTGCATACATTGGGCCTAGAACACCACTCGATGGCTAATAGATAAATATTAATTAATATTCATTTCTTTCTAGATGGGCTCAATATTACACATTTTACTATGGTCAGAAAAGAAGAATAGGGAAAGATGGCACTTTGGGGAGCCTGTGTCCTTGAGCTCTTAATTCTCTGCTTTTTTGGGTCTGCTCCATTTGCTGGCATGTGTGTGAGTGCACGTGTGTGTGTGCGTGCGTGCACCCATGTGTGTGTGTGTATGTCTCTGTGTGTGTGTGTTTGTGTCTGTGTGTCTATGTCAAAGGGTATTGTGATTAGTAGCCTCAGTCTCTTACTATTTCTTCTCCCATGGAACTTGGTGAGACTGGTCATCAAAAAAGCCCCAGTCCTGCAGCTTTTCTTCTCCACTGACACCATCCCTACTCAACATTCTTCTCTTAATCCTCCTTCATTGTCTAAATCCTTTGTTCATGAATTACTTTTTATATATTAATTTTATTGTCTCTATATATGAGCTGTCTTGTCTGCATGTCTGTATGTTCATCAGAAGGTGTTAGCACCCTTGGAATAATGGTTGTTAGCCACCATATCAATGCTTGGAGCAGAACTTGGGTTCAGGGGAAGAGCAACAAATGGTCTCAACTGCAGAGCCATCTCTCCAGTTCTACCTTTGTAAACCTCAATGTCTGGGTCTTCCCTTTCCTTCTTCCTTCCCTTCCTTCCTTCCTTCCTCCCTTCCTTCCTCCCTTCCTTCCTCCCTTCCTTCCTTCCTTCCTTCCTTCCTTCCTTCCTTCCTTCTTTCCTTCCTTCCTTCAGGAATCTATACAGGGCCTTAGTTCATAGGGAAATTTGAACTGGTTTTGGTTTTGTTGGAGTTATCTGGGACTACAGCAGAGTATGTTTTCTATAGTTTTCTGGAACAGTCCAAAGTAGATTCCATAAACACCACAAGTCAGTGTCTGATGACCTAAATAGATGCAGGATAGCTGATATACCCATGAGATCATCAAATAGACCAGGGTATCTCAGATCAGTATCAACAAGGATCTTGTGCAGTGTCATGGGCTTCACTCCAGGCATACAGAGTCAGAGGCTCTGAACTTGGGTTTGTTTGTTTGATGGTGATCTCTAGGTTATAGCACATACTGAAGTTAGTTTTAATCTAGAGCAGCATTTCCATATGAAATTATGTTGTAAGTTCTAAATACACAACTTAGATGTTAACACTTAGAGATAACCTATTATTAACCACATGCCCCACTGGCATTATGAACATGAGAAAGAACATTTCCTTCTATCCAGCAAAGGCTACTTATACCATCTCTAAGCAGCAGACCACACTAGATCATCACTCTGCCTCCTACAGTCTTGTGTAAGACGTTATCTGCATATCTATATCCAGTGTCATGTTTCCATGCACACTTAGTTGTGATGACAGAAAAAGCTATAGATGTGAAGAAAAGATAAAATTTGGAATTTTTTCTTTTTTTTTTTTTTTTTTTTTTTTTTTTGTTTTTTCGAGACAGGGTTTCTCTGTGTAGCCCTGGCTGTCCTGGAACTCACTCTGGAGACCAGGCTGGCCTCGAACTCAGAAATCCGCCTGCCTCTGCCTCCCAAGTGCTGGGATTAAAGGCGGGTGCCACCACCGCCCGGCTGGAATTTTTTCTTACAATCAGATTGTAAGATTAGTCCTGACCCAACATCCTTCTGCAGCAACTGCATTTTCATTACAGATGGGGTACACATTCTTCAGTTTTAGCTTACCTTAGTTAGTCCATTAAGTATCTGCTCTTACCCAAATCTGACTGACCAAAGGCCATGTTCAGAGGATTGCACCCCTGATCCTCAGACTTTCACTTTAGTTTTTTCCATGTATTAGGTTCTCTGTTGGTTAGTTAGTAGAGGCAATTTTCTTTTCCCTGTTCGAAGAAATACTTGAGTTTAATTTTAGGAAACAAATAGCTCCATGTCAAAGGAAAACTCTTAGAAGATATAAGAGAAAAATAAAGAATATTTTGAAATCATAAAATTGAATTATTTTCTTTTTATATTTTGAAATCATAAAATTGAATTATTTTCTTTTTATTTTGGCGCTGTTCCACACTGTTTTATCTCATCTTGAGGTACAACATAGGAATTCATCAGTAAGAGGGGGGAGGGATTCTCTCCTGGACTCCGTGTCTCAGGTCTTTTTGAGAGAGGTTGAAAAACTCACAGGTGAATTTGAAACTTGTCTTTGAATAGTCACAACTACGCCGTGAATAATTTAAAAAAGGGTAAGCTATGTATGGAGAACTGCACAACATTACTTAAAGGCACAGGTGACAATATGAATAAGTTAGGACAGTTAACATTTTGAGTGTAAATAATTTGGAAAATTGTTCAATTTTTGAAGATTATTGAAAAGGTTTAATGAGACTTCAATCAAAATTCTGTTGATTTTTTTTAAACAGTGAAAAATGTAATTTTTTTCAAGAATAAGAGACTAACGTATAGAGCCAACCCCTAAGACTATTAATGATACTCTGCTGTGCTTGCAGGCAGGTACCTAGCATAACTGTCATCTGAGAGGCTTCATCCAGAAGCTGAAGGAAACAGAACCACAGACCCACAGCCAAACATTAGGCAGACCTTTAGGAGTCTTGTGAAGGAGTGGGGAAAAAACAGATTGAGGGAGCTGGAAGGCTCAAAGACACCACAAGAAGGCTTAAAGTGTTAACTAATCTGGGCCCATTGGGGCTCACAGAGACTGAACCACCAACCAAAGAGCACACATGGGACAGGCCTTGCCCCCCCCCACACACACACATGTAAGAATTGTGCAGCTTGGTCTTCATTGGATCCCCTAAGAAGTGGAGGGTGATTCTGACTCTGTTGCCTCCATTTGAAAGCCTTTCCCTTAGCTGGGCTGCCTCGTCTTGCTTCAGTGTGAGAGGATGCACAACTGACTAATCCTGCTGTGACTTGATGTGTCAGGGTAGGTTGGTACCCATAGAGGGCCTTCCCTTCTCAGAGAAGAAAAGGAGTGGAGGATGGGGTGTGTGAGGATGGGACTGGGAGGAGAGGAGGTAGGCAGGCTGTGATCAGATGTAAAGAGAATAATTAAATAAGTGGACGATAAAAAGAAAAGAAAATACCGCCATAATGTTGGGCTGAAGGCAGACTTGTAAGGTATTTTCTTAATTAATGATTGATGAGTGAGGGCCTAGCCTATTTTGGGTGGGGCCATCCCTGGGCTGGTGGTCCTGGGTTCTCTAAGAAAACAGGTTAAGCAAGCCATGAGGAGCAAGCCAGGAAGTAGCACCCCTCCATGGCCTCTCTATCAGCTCATGCCTCCAAGTTCCTGTCCTGCTTGAGTTCTCGTCCTGATTTCTTTTGACGATAAACTGTGATGTGGAGGCATAAGCCAAATGAGCTTTTTCCTTTCCATCTTGCTTTTTTACTGCAACAATCAAAACCCTAAGACATTTAAAAATAAGAATAACCACATAAACATATTTAAGAATATAGATTTGAAGCAGAGTAAAAAGACTTAACCATATTGTAAAGTAGATCCTAAAGGCTAAAGTGTTTATTCCGTGGCATGTAACTGATTGACCACAGTTTGTGAAGGAGAACAGACAGGTCAAAATGAATTATAAAACAGCAAACTGCAATGGGAAATGCACTACACAACATGTGATAGAGACTAAACTCTAGAGCAGCAGAGAAGAGGATCAAGTATTAGGTTCTAACGAAGAAACTCATTGTAGAGGCCTGTGATTTTAGAAGAAAGGGTTTAGAATGAAAGGAGTCAGAATGAGTCAAAGGTTCTCAAATTCTTTTTTTTTTAAATTTTATTTAATTTTTTTACAGTCCAGATTTTATCCCTCTCCTGGTCCACTCTGACTGTTCCACATGCCATACCTCCTCCCCCCAATCCCTGTCTCCATCAGGATGTCCCCACCCCACGCCTACCCCACCCCACCAAACTTCCCCACTCCCTGGGTCCCCAAGTCTCTTGAGGGTTAGGTGCATCTTCTCTGATTAAGTCCAGACCCAGAAGTCATCTGCTGTATATGTGTTGGGGGCCTCATATCAGCTGGTGTATGTTGCCTGGTCGGTGGCCCAGTGTCTGAGAGATCTCGGGAGACCAGGTTAGTTGATGATGCTATGACTGCTGTCCTCCTGCAGGGTTGTCATCCTCAACAGCCTCTTCCAGTTTTTTCCCTAATTCAACCACAGGGTTCAGCAGCTTCTGTCAATTGGTTGGGTGTAAATATCTGTATCTGACTCTTTCAGCTGCTTGTTGGGTCTTTCAGAGGGCAATCATGATGGGCTCTTTTTGTGAGCACACCATAGCATCAGCAATAGCATCAGGTCCTGGGACCTGCTTCCCCCTCCGGGAGCTAGATCCCAACTTGGGCCTGCAACTGGACCTTCTTTTCCTCTGGTTCTTCTCCATTTTTGTCTCTTCAGTTCTTTCAGACAGGAACAATTATGGGTCAGATATTTTGACTATGGGATAGCAACCCCATCCTTCGCTTGATGCCCTTTCTTTCTACTGGAAGTAGGACTACAAGTTCCCTCTCCCCACTGTAGGGCATTTCATCTAAGGTCCCTCCCTTTGAGCCCTGAGAGTCTCTCACCTCCCAGGTCTCAGGTACGTTCTGGAGCATCCCTACACCTACCTCTCATCTGTTTCCATTCTTTCTGCTAGCCCTCAGCTTACCCCAAATATCTTTAGTAGGTTAACACTGGATTAACATCTGTGTTCTCCTATAGTCCAAGGAAGGAAGGAAGGAAGGAAGGGAAGAAGGAAGGAAGGAAGAAAAGAAAGGAAGAAGAGAAGGGAAAAATAAAAGTGGATGGATAAATCTCATAATAAACCATGTTTATAGAATCTATATCAGTGGTCTCAATATGAGGGTTGCATATTAGATATCCTATTCTATATATCAGATATTTACATTATGATTCATAGCAGTAGAAAATTATAGTCATGAAGTAGCACAAAATTTATGGTTGGGGGTCATAACAACACAAAGAACTATATTAAAGGGTAGCAGCATTAGGAAAGTTGAAAACCACTACACTGTGTAAACTCAGCATGACTTTAAGATCAGTAAGTACCTTTAAATATTTTATTAGTCAAATTGTTTCTTTATATTAATTTTATTTGGAATTACGTGTCTATTTGTATCTTTGTGGGGGTATAAGCATGTGAGTGTGGGTACCTGAGAAATTCAGGAGAGGGAGTCAGAGCCCTTGGAGCTGGAGTCAGAGGCAGTTGTACACCCTTTAAGTGGGTGCTGGGAACAAACTGGGTCCTCTGGATGAACAGTGTAAGGGTCTTCTCCACTGAGCCCTCAAAGCTTTAGCTGTAAACAGGGTTCTAAAAAGTTACGAATCGCCTGTTGTCCTTCAGTGTAGCAGTGTGCTTATCTAGACTAGCAGGTTCCCTTAAATGGATTTGCTAATTCTATTGTTGGCTTTTATGGGTTATATATTGGGCTACTGAGAACTAAAGTACAAGAGTATTTTTGATTAAGGAGATTTGGCTTTACAACATGGAAGCAAATACGAGACATCATGCAATGGATTTCTTGCAGTATCTGCTGTGAGAACTATGCTTCAGTATTAGTGACCCCCCTGTTCTTGAGAACCACAAAGGATGGAAATGCCTTTCTGAAGTGACCATGCTGTCTATTCATGGAATACAATAGAGATTCCAGAAAGAGCTTTTAATTGTTAGGAGTGGTGTCAATGAGAACAAATCCTGACAAAGGCAACAGAATAATCAAGCAAGTCCAGGAAGAAGAGTCACTCCATTGTACACTAATTACTCATGAAGGCATCCCTTGAAACTTTGATAGGAGGGTAGGGATTGAGAAAATGATAATGCCTTCCTTGAAGCACAAAGTTACTAGTGGTAAAATACTACCATAGCACAATATAGGAATAGTTTTCAAAAGAAACTCATAAGTAAACTCAGTTCTACTTTAGTAATTAAGTCCTCTGTAATCCATGTAAGAGCCTCATTGTGTTGACGTTGACCAGGGGAGATTCCGTGACAAACCAATGCAGACATTCCAGCTCTCATCTATATAGTTGAGTTGAGTCTTATGAGGTTGATGGGAGGAGGAAATGAGGTGTGGCGTGTTATTGGGGATTTAGTACCTGCACAGATATATTGAATGCATTCTTCATGATTACATATAAACCATCTTCCTGACAGGCTTAAGTATTAGTGTTTGATCTCCATGTATTGGTATAATTTTAGAAGTTCATGAAGACTTTGTGAGGTGGGAACTGGCTGGCAGAAGAAGGTGGGTGGGAACAGATCATGAGTCAAATCTTGTCCCTGGCCTCTTCCGGTTCCTGTCCTCATGGAGGTGACAAAGCTTCCCTGGCAATGGCTCCCACTGCAGTGATTTTTTTTTCAGGTACATGGGACCAAATGGCTGTGAACTGAAACACTTAAAATATGGGTAGAATTGTTCTTTCCTTTAAAACATATTTTAGATACAATAATGTAAAAGTAATTGATCCTAAGGCATTTTGAGAAAAATCTCTTAAGAGTTGAAAACGTAGGTATAAACTTGATAAAACAGATGATCTTAGAGTAGAATTGCTAATGGAGAAAATGAGATCCCTCTGAAGCAATCTCAAGGACAGAGTACACTCTCCAAATTGAGGGAGGGAATCAGTAAGTAAGAGCAAGGAAAAGAAAACAAACATGAATATAGTCTTAAGATGCTTATAAACTAATGTGGTATAATATAATGTTATGTCCTGATTCTAAAAAACAAAACAACAACAACAAAAAACCAGAAAACTAATGTTAAAAAGCACATTTAAGAGACTATTACAGAGATTTGAGGTTGGCTGGCCAAATTAAAGAATTGTTTTATACCTTGTTTTGATGTTAATATCAGTGTTCTGATTGCTTTAGAAACATCTGTGTTTTAACTATATAATGAAATATTCCTGGATAAAATAGTATTCTGTGTCTGGAATTTTTTAAAATATCTTGTTGCTGGTTTAGGTGAGATGTACACAAAGTGAAGGTGATCACATGTTAATTATTTGGGGCACAAGGCAAATATTTAGGGCTCATAATATTTTCTAAATCTCATGTGTTTGAAAATCACAGTAGAAACTCAGAGCACAAATAATTATTAAAATGATTATTAAGTAAATCAAACCCAGGGAAGTGAATGCTATATTAAGTTTATATTGTTATATTAAGTATGTAAAATATTTACATATTTTGTGATGTGTAATTCAACTTAAAAAAAATATTTGTTACTTAACTGTATTCTTTAAGAGAATCTACCACATTGACAAAACAATCTGTCCACAGGCTAGAAAATAGTAGCTTACTGAGTTATTAAGAAATTGGGTTTGTAGATACATATGGCGAAATTCAAGATTTTTTTCGAAGTTTGAGCTAACATTTTGTTTGCTTGTTTGTTTTTTTTGAGACAGGGTTTCTCTGTACAGCCTTGGCTGGCCTGGAGCTCACTTTGTAGACCAGGCTGGCCTCGAACTCAGAAAGAAATTCGAGATTTGAATAAAACATTTCATGTGTGTTTGTATCCAGCAAAGAGAAAATCTACAGAGATGCAAAACAGGATCTAAAAATTCATAGACTTTTACACATCCAGAAGCAGTGAGAGCAATTTAAACATTCCATATAGGTGAGGCTGGTAGCAAAGAAAGCAAATATACTGAGGTATATGATAATGTGTGATATGTATTTGCATGAAAGCTTTGATTTAGTTTTTAAGTGTAGATAGAAAGCTAAATAAACTGGAGTTCTGAGATCAGGTAAAATTGAATTCAAATCTTGATTCTACTGTTAATTCAATTTCAAAATCTTAGCAAAATATCTGAAATTATCAATTTTGTAGTATTTTTGGGTACTATTAACCCATATGCAAAACCCTTTGCAGAGAACCAGATTTTACTAGATCCCATCTATGGTCTTCTCAGAGCTAATTGTTTTTGTGTATGTTGTGTAATTATTTTGTGTAATTGTTTTGTGTAATTGTTTTGTGTATGTTTTGTGTATGTATTGTTTTTTTACTTATTAGATATTTTCATAATGATAATATTTTTGAAACATAATAACTTTATTTAGTATACATTAGTTGTAGGAAATAAGATTAATTGTGATATATTTATTTTATATGTATGGGTGTTTTGCCTGCCTGCATGTCTTGCATCATATGTGTAATACCCATAAAAAGCAGAAGATAGCATCAGATCTCCCAGAACTGGAGTTACAAAGTTTGTTGGCAGCTATGGAGTGCTAGGGATTGAGCCTGTGTCCTGTATAAGAGCAACAAGTGGTCATAACTCTTGAACAATCTTTTCAGGCCATTGTTACAATATTTTTGTACGTGTATATATATATACCTTGCTCATATTCACCCCTAACTACCGTATCTTATTTTTTGATGACCCACAGATTATTTAAAACTGTATCACTGAATCTCTATGTTTGTAAAATATCTGTAGTTTCTCTTGTTATTGTTGTCTACTATTTTTCCATTATAACCTAATAATATACATGAACTTGTATTGACTGTTTTTGTACTTATTAATACTTATTTCATACACTGAAATGTGATTGGTTCATGTAAAATTTGCTTGAATGCTTGAGGAAAATTTGTATTCTACAGTTATTACAAGGAGTTTTATATAGGTGTCTTTAAAATGCATTTGATCTATAGTAACAATAATGTTTAAATAAGAATTTTGTTGAATTTTATTGGAAATACTTACATCATTTATTGATGGCAATGTGACATCAAAATCACCCACTATTAGTATATTTTAATTGAAATATCTCTTTATTTTCAGTAGGGTTTATTTTATAAAATTTGTTGGTTCAATATTCATTTA
The DNA here is from genome assembly GCF_008632895.1 of Mastomys coucha. Lineage (NCBI taxonomy): Eukaryota > Metazoa > Chordata > Mammalia > Rodentia > Muridae > Mastomys > Mastomys coucha. Next base: position 165,018,133 of record NW_022196904.1, on the reverse strand, counting down.
ACCCATATTTTAAATTATTATATTAATTGATTACTTATGCCAGATAGGAGAGGTACACTCTTGCTTGTCTTTAGATTCCACTGGCTTATGAAATAATTTTTTTTAAATTTCAGTCTGTGCATTTCTTGTAGACAAAACATAGTTGGATCTTGCTTTTCAGACACCTAGATAACTTCACATTTTATTTGCAGAGATGTTTATCAATGAAATTATTATTTAAATGTATATATTTAAATCCATTTTAGAGGTGTGATGGCTTGCTAAATGTAGAGATCAAGCTCCATTATCATCTGGGCTGGATTTTAAAGTCACCAAGGACACTCCTTCATTGAAAAGTTAGGCAATGAAACAAATGTGTTTAAAGATTCAGACAAAGGGATTACCAAGAAATCATTTGGAATTGATAAAGAAATTAGATTCATTAAAGAGGGAATGTTTTTTCACTCTAACAATATAAAAGGTGCCCCAGAGCAAGATCTTACCCATGTGTGGAAGGTCTCAACTTGTGAAAATGTAAATTAATTGTAAAGGAAAGAGTCTGATTGAGAATGCTACTGGAAAAAAAATCCCTGTAATATAGCAACTGTCTAAGGAATGCTTTCCAAGGTTCATTTTGACCAAAATGCACAGAGGCCACTGCAGTTGTGTTAGACGCTAACCAAACTGTATCTAGAGTTAGAAGAACTTACCAATCCTATCTAGATGATAGTTGTATTGTAAGTGCTTTTGTTTGTTTGTTTGTTGTCAACTTTATGCAAGCTAGAGCCATCTGCTAAGTGGAATGCTACTTGAGGAATTGCCTTCATAATATTTGTCTATAGCCAAGCCAATGGGCCATTTTTTTCTTCAGTAATAATTGATGTGTGTAAGCCCAGTTCACTGTGGGTAGTGTCATCGATAGACAGGTTTTCCTGGTTTGTATTAAGATGGTAGCTGAGCAAGTCATGAGGAGTAAGATAGTAAGTAGCATTCCTCTTTACCCCTAATTTACTTTCTGCCTTGACTTCTCTTCATCATGCTTTGTGACTAAAATTTATAAGGTATACTAACCCTTTCCTTCCCAGTTTGCTTTTGGTCACAGTCTTTATCAAAGCAACAGAATTTTGAATTTTGACTGTAGGAAAAAAAATGCAAGAGTTACAGGCTCATGGAGGCTAATACCAAGACTAATAACTCAGGTTCTGAGTCCAGACGGTGTATAGCTTTTATAGCTCATTTAAAGAAGCCCAATGAGGCAATAGTGTCAAGAGGGAGCCTAAGTTAGATATAAGCTCCAGGATTGTGGAGATGTATGGATCTTCTGTCTACTATCAGAAGCCATCTAGGAGAGGAGATGGCTTATGGTGGACTATATTGAATGAGTCCAAGGTACTTTGTCTCAGGATTGATTCTTGCTATTGATATGCCTTTCCTGTCATTATTAAATTGATATAACAAGCCCTGGGCATTAGCCCATCCTATTTAGCAGATTTTCTGCAGATCGGCAAAGATATACTCTCTTGTGGTTGTACTATAGAGACAAATAGACATTTTCTTAATTCCTATTGATGATTCTATAAGAATTCCTAAATTTATACTAGTAATTTTTGAGGCCTTTGTTAAAAGAGCTACAATCAGAGCCCTCTGTAATACGAAAACTTCAATTAGGAAATCTGTCAGTCTTCATATGTCACAAGTAATTGAGCTAAGACAGCAAGCAGGCATGATACAGATTTATGACTTAGGAGATTGCGTCATAAATCCATTAACTAAAGGTTGTAAAAGGAAACAAATAATTTATTGTAGGTGAAAGGACAGAAGACAAAATATTGACTAGGTTTATCTATAGAAAATTTCAATACTAGTGAGACACAGGCAGATGATTTGCCTTTGGATGTACTGTGCTAACTTAGACCTAAGAATTACAGTTTTAGACTCTCAGTGAGCCTGGGAAGCTAATAGCAGACAATGAATGTTTAGTTAGCTAACTAGGCCTAATGGAAACACATGTGAACATCTTAGTGGTTACTTCTTGTTCAATTTATGATTTGAATTTATGTTTGAACTCTTTGTGAATGCTTGAATAAAAGGATGCTTAGAATACCATGTGATGGTATATCTTGTAAAAAATGCAAGAACTAAAAATGATGACAATGATGTCAAAAAGCAAATCATCTGCCTAGTATCTCATTAGTATTGAAGTTTTGTATAAATAAACTTAGTCAACATTTTATCTTCTGTCCTTGCACCTACAATAAATAGTTCATTTTCTTTTACAACCTTTAGTTAATGGGTTTATGGCCAAAAGGAATGTATTCCTAAGTTGTAAACATGTATCATGCCTGCTTGCTATTTTATCTCTGTTAACCTGTAATTCATGAAGACTAGAAGATTCTTTTTTTAAAAAAAGATTTATTTATTTATTATACGTAAGTACAGTGTAACTGTCTTCAGACACTCCAGAAGACGGCGTCAGATCTCATTACGGATGGTTGTGAGCCACCATGTGGTTGCTGGGATTTGAACTCAGGACCTTTGGAAGAGCAGTCAGAGCTCTTAACCACTGAACCATTTCTCCAGCCCCTGGAAGATTCTTAATTGCAGTTTTTGTATTACAGAGGGCCCCAATTGTAGCACATTTTATAAGTAAAAATGATAATAACTCATGCATAAAAATATGGAGGGCGGTGAAAAGGAGAGAAGAGAGAGAAACAAGGTTAATGTACAGCAATGTTAAAAGAAAATAATACAAATAGAGAAATAAAGAGACTAAAATTTGGCTATGTAATAAAAATAGTTAAGTAAATTGTTTATTGAAAGAAAGAAATACAAATTAAAAAGGTAAAAGAATATTTGGTCCTGTGCTTATATTTTATACCTATGTTATACACAGGCTTATAGTCCCAATTACTTGTGGGAACAAAGCAAGAATAATCATATATACAAGGCTTGCCTAGGCTAAGGAGTGAGTTAAAGGTTAGCCTGGGAAAATATGTGATACCCTGTCTCCAAACAAAACATACAAAGTTGAGAAAAAAGTTCAGTGGTAGAGGGCTTACCTAGTCTATTCCAGCCCTTGGTTCAATTTCACAAATGAAAAGTAGAGACACATAACAAATTAAACACACACACACACACACACACACACACACAGTTTGTTAAGCTTCTTTTCAGTTTCTCCAATACTGGACTCAATTAGTTCAGTTGGTATCAGGTCATATATGCAGTCTATTATAGTTTCTTTCTCTTCCCACTCTGCGTAGGTTGGTGCTGTCCGGAACTATGTTGTTGACACCAGGCCTGCACTTACTCAGTTGTTTCCTTTGTATGCTGAAATCCCTTGCTTACCCCAATGACCTCTGTGGCCTGTGCGTCCAGGCGATTCCTACTCACTCCAAAGACATCTACTCCTACAGTCTCACACCCACGTACAGCCATTGTCCATGCGGAGAGGCATGGCCCAAGTACACAAGAGTGAGGGAAGGAGAGAATTGAGTTCACATGAGAGGCACAGAGCTGAGGGAGAAGACCTCTCTCCCTACCAGGCTCAGATCTCTCCAAGGCCACACAACAGTAAACTACTGAGTGGATTCCATAAGTTCTAATAAGAAGGCTAAGATGTGGGGCCAATCAGAGTAACTGCACCCCTATAGAGAAAAATCACAATCGCCAAATCCACCTTGCCCTCTAGTGGTGAAATGCATAGAGGGTTGTTCCCGAGACTTTTTTCCTGCCTTAAATAGTCTTGAAATCGTACATATTCAAGTAATGTTATATGGGCTGAGAAGGTATTCATAAATAAATACATGTATACAATTATACTATATTCTAATATATATTAGATGTGCGTGTATAAAACAACAATTAAAAATAGACGCCATCCATTTGAGAGAGAGCAAGGGAGAGCTACAAAGGAAAGATTGATTGAAGGGAGGAAAAGGAAGGCAGAAAACAATCTAATTACATTTCAATTAAAAAAATAAAAAAGAAGGTCCCCATTATAGAAGAAAAATATTAGGGAAGGAAAATGCTATTTTAAGTAACTGTTTTTGTCACAGTGCTATTCTTTATGTTTCCATGTCTAGCCTCTTTTGGAGTTAACTTTACTCCATAAAGTTAAATTTTGATTCCTAGAATCAAAGTTCTGTTAGACTTTTAGTAATTTTGATATAACCACAAAGCATTTATTAAATACTTAGCAATGTCTCAACACATACTCATTATCATGACGGGGTGTGTGAGTGCTATTGTAGGTAGAGTAAACTGTTAATAATACCCAGGGAATCCACACAATAGAGATCATAAACATATGTGTAAGTCTTGCTTGGATTTTATTTCAAGCATCTCAGCATTTATAAGTTGATTGGACATTTGGGCTTTTACTGGATTTGTAGCTTTAAAACTTTAAAAGAGTTTTTGACATAGTAATGGTATCACTTTGTGACAAAGAGACATTAACATTTGAAAAAATCTATCCTGAGGGTGGGTGGAACGGCATGGCTGGAGTCACAGGTGGGACAGGATTGAGAGAATGCAAATAATAAAGAATATAAAGAAGACCATCAAACTACACTAAGTCTGAATAGATTTAAACTTTTATACACTCAGGGAGAAAAAGAGGTTTGACTCCAAAGTTGTGTTCCCATGTACCTAGAAACACTTTATTTTTGACTTTTGTTGACTCAGAGAATGAGATATGCCAGCTTGGAACTGATGAGCTTTACATGACAAGATGTTACCCAGGGCATGGTAAAGGAATCCTATGTAAATAACCCCTCATACTCAGGCAGATGTGTCCACAACTCAGAGTATCAAATGAGAGACTAAAACTGGGCTGTTGAGGAAGCAACTCCAGTGACATTACCCGTGTTCAGATAACAAGAAGAGATGCCCATATCTGCAGACATGGACTAACAGGCAGTCAGAGGGGAAATACCACAGGCTCTAAGGATGTGATGTTTGTGCTTTTCTCAAGTAGGTGTAGATGACATAGTTTATCCTTAACTGATTGTACCACCCAATATCTGTCACTAGCTATTCACTAAGAGCCTCATACCATTTTCATGGTGGGGCCCTACAATTTTCCCTGAAAATTTAAAGGCTTCTACATGATCCTCTCTGACAAATGTCTTCCTTAATAAAGATGAAGGCAAAAGTGTACTCTACGCAAGAAAACTTCAAGATTCCTAGCAAAAGATGTGCGACAGGATAATGCAGTGAAAGTTAATATTTTGGTGAATGTGTTCTGTCTTTTATTCAGTTTGCTGTCAACAAATAAGGCTTGCTTAGCTCATATTTCATGCATTTAACCCTATTATAAAAATAGAAATCAAAATGTTAGTTACTTAGAATATGAAGTCACACTAACATTGAGAATGTGTTTGTAAAACTCCCAAATTGGGATGTGTTTTTGGATATTTTCAAGTTTCAGGCTTTTAAAACATTTTTATCAACCTATGGCAGTTTTAGTTTGGTCCATTTACCAGTGGGGGGATTTGTACATCCTGTACTTATCAGAACAATGGCAGTGACTTTTAAAATATTGTTTTTGTTAGATAGTAAGTAAACATTGGTTTAGGTCTATAGTCATGACAGCAGAGTGAGAATAAGGATGGCAGAGCACACCTCACATCTTCCTGAATGTACACTGGGCCTGGCTCTTGCTTCCTTACTCATACTCAGAACCATTGGGTTTCTCATTAGGGATCACAAGAAAGAGGAAGTGATACTTTCAGTATGTACGCATGGCAGTGGTTGTAAATGGTGGTCAGAAGCAATTTGATCACTGTCTGACACACATAAGCACAGTAATCATTTAGCTCCAGGACTCTTAGTGACCCATGCTCCTAATCCAAATTGAGTTAAGAAAAACACTTTTGAGATGATCCAAAGAGAAATTTCACCTTGCCTCAGAAATGTATTCTCTCAATGTTTTTAATATGTTTCCAAATAAAAATATTGTATTTCTTTAAGTTAAAAAATTCAAACAACACATGAGAATTTTGTTGATGCAAATATATTTCTAAAGCCAAAATTACAATAACATGTATTACATTTTTTAAAAACTGTGTATGAAAGGAGGAAGGATTTTGGGAAGAATGTAGATAACTCTTTTAGTCTTCTGCCATCATGGAAACCATCTCATTGTAAACCTCTTGAGGAGCATCCATCGCCCAGATGAAGTCCAGGTGATTGTAGGAAAGAATCTCCTTATGGTACTGGAGGTTGGGGAGTTTGTGAAGCAGCATGGCCACATCTTGGGGATCAGCCAGGATGTCATTGCCACCGTTCCACACTGCAATCGGCACCGTCATGGCTGACACATCATAGTCAGGGGGCGTCTTCTAAAACATGACAAGTGAAAGAAGTAGAGTTTAGACAACCACACTTCTGAACCAGTGTTGATCCTGCACTAGTTCTAAACAAAGTCTAATGATCACATCAACAAAGTCACCCTTACCCACAGAGCAAAGTGAACACAAGCATAGTTTGGGTCAATGCTTTTCAATCTCCAACCTAGGACTCCATTAAAATGCAGTCTGACTCAGCAGGTCTTGGAGGAAAGTCAGGGGACACACGTTCACAGGTGATGCCAATATTGTTGGTTCTAAGTTAGGTTTCAGTTCAGCTGAAGGAAGGAGATTTGACTAGATTCTTGTGTGTGGATGGGATGGGCACATACAAACTACTATGTGTACGTAGAGGGTGGAGTACAGCCTTCATGTTGATCCTTGCTGTTTATCAGACAGGCTTTCTCCCTTTCACTGGTGGATATGCCAGGTTTGTTGACTAACAAGCTTTTGGTGGTTCTGTCTCTGCCTTCCATATCCTAATAAGGCACACCGATGTTACAGTAGATGGAACTTACATAGCAAACTCATTACCCACTGATCTATCTCCTTAGCTGGGTTTTGACTAGACCCTGACTGGGGCAGATTGTCTCTACCCCTCTGAATCATGATCAAAGGATCCTGGGTTCTGAGTCATTTGTTGTGTCTTTGTATTGATTTCCACAATGTGCATTATATTGGTAAAATTTTATATGCTGCTTCCCCTCATTGAGGCTACTCTGCCTGGAAATCTCTCAGTTGGGAACCTGAGCATGGCTCTTTGAGTAGAGCTTGTGCAGGTCTTTCTGTGGGATGTTTTAAGTGCTTGGTTGGATAATGCTGTCTGTCTGCCACTGACATCTCACTCTTTCACGTCAACATCTCACCCAAGGAGGGGCTGCTTTACTCTACAAGGACTCTTGATGCAGAGTTCCAGCTGGCTATCTCAATAGGCTGTCTCCAATAATTTCTGATGATTAGTCTCTCAATCAGGCTACCTCACACATAGTGCTGCACGTTTTGGGTGCCTGAATTCATAATGTTTTGCTATCTTTCTGCTAGTTTTCTCTATCTGCACTTTGCTATTTATTCTTTTTAAAATTTTTTATATTTCTTGCAATGTCATTAGTCAACTCATTTACTCAAACCTGAAGACACATAAATCATTCTCTGGACTGTACAAATCAACTGTCCGTAGCGCGGTTAGTGAACAGGACAGTATTTCAGGGAAGAAGCTGGATCTGTGTACGCCTATGTAATTTTCCTATATATTGTTTCAAATTCTGAAAAAAAGTATTGGCATAGTTTTTTTTTTTATTTTTAGGAAACCACTATGAACATATAGGGTTTATAAAGCTTCATAAAGAAGAAAATAGAACAAGAGAGTCATCGCCTTGATTCCCCTAATCTAGACAGAATTTAGTTAGGTGCTTTTGGTCAAGAGATTATTCCTTCAAGAATACAGTTTGTGTCTTTATACTTTGTGATAGAGCCAACTTACAGTCCAAAGCATTTATTACAGTATTGCCCCAGTAATTTATGCCTTTTCTTACATTCCCTCACACATGGGTTAAAGTGTGAAGAATATCTATAAAAAATACACTTTATTTTACTTACATACCATTAAGGAAACAACTTCCTGCCTGTTAAATTAACATCATTGATTTCAATGACAATTAGTCAGAAATGTTATTCATTTGGCTGGAAGAAGGGTAGACTTGATTATTGGTACTCAGGATATCTATGATTTATTATTTTGGTTACCAGAATGAGAGCCCAACCGAAGAATAAATTCAAAGCACGTCTGTACTTTGTGAGTTGATTCTATAGAATTCTGAAAAGGGCCCTTAAAGACATCTAATTCATAAAATCAGTGGTGTGAGGCTTTTCTCTATATGTAAAATCTTGTCTGAAAACATATCCTTCTAAGATTTGAGTCCAGGGAACCAAGGAAAATCAGGATTATTCAATTACTAATAGGAAGAAAAATTGGGGCTGTTTAGTAGAAAGAGTGGGTCACAAACTACTATAAGGTACCTGCCTTACTCACAATTAGTCAGTGCTAACCGAAGAGTTTGCCCTGGGTATATGGTTACAGATATTATCCTTTTATAGCCTGTCAATAATTTTCTAGTCCATGAATTATTGTGCAAATTTGTATTGACTACCAATTAGACCAAATCCAGGGTCTGAGCTATTTGTACCATAGCAAATGTGAGGATTACAAAGCATCTTCGTGCTCAGAAATATTTTTAACTTTGACCTGAAAACACACCACCTTTTTCTTTCACATACAAATGTGTTCCCATGAAGTCATCTGTCTGCATGTCCAAGCGAAGAGGGTGATAGATGAGAAAACTGCTTAATCTTATACATGCATGTAAGTGTTGACTTGTTTCATCCAGTTGCACTTCAAAGGGAAGAGAACAAAGTGTTGTGTGGAGGTAGACTGGATTATACAGCAAGACTGTGTAAAGATGATGTACTGTTAACTTCCAGAGAGCCTTAGCATGGGACCCAGGATTACTCTGAGGGCCTACTTCCAGAGCATAGTAGTGGAGAAACTGGACACCAGCATTAATTTGAAAATGAATTCTTAATCATCGTATTACTTTTCTTTCCAAACCTCTTTGTTGTTTAAATTGTGAGCAATTTCAATCTCAAGAAACATACCTGATTGTAGTGCAACATGTTCTGGAACGGGCTTCCCCAGTCAAAGGCTTGAAGTTTCCCAGATCTAACAAGCTAATGAAAATTTAGAGGTAAAAATTAAATGAAAACTTAGTAAGAAGTAATTAGAATGAATTAGCTAAATATGCTCATAACTACACAAAAGAAATTTAGGCTTCTCCAACTAGCTCATTTTCAATTTTTATCATTATTGAAAAAATATTTTTTCTCATTTGAAATAATAACTAACCATATAGGATATATGTGAGTGAAAACATAGTGTTTCTTTTAAATATTTTGTTTTACCCAGAGAATCATAAAAATAATTATTCCTTTGTTACTCAAGTCATATGTTCTCATAAGATTTTTATATACATGGATTAATGGTTATTCTTGAAGGTTGTCATATATAGAAGCATTGCCTTACAGGAACATATTAATAACGTGCTTTAGGTTACACACAAAAGCTCATTGCCACAAAATGAATGTTAACAACATTAAAATAATGATACCTGTGCCCAGTGGAGAAGGTCTTGAGTAGATGTTCCTGCTGGATTATGCCCTAGATACACATCAAAGCGACTCTAGAAATCAAACACACACACACATGTATATCCATGCTTAGACATATTTGGTTTCTCAAAAAACAATCAGGGCCATGTTTTCTGATACCAATCTAGTGTTTCAGGGTAACCTTCAACCGAAGGATGCATGAGTGAAGTTAAATGCCACTTCAGAATCTACAAAGCACAGCATGTATTTTAACCAGGATCAGCAATGTGGATGGCTCATTAACTCCACAGTTTTTCAAAGTAGAGTTTAAAACTCAAAGAGGTTTAGACAAATATCAGGTTCACACTAATCAGTGACAAGCAGTCTGAGGCCAGAAAGTCTTACCTAGCTTTTGAAGCTAAATTCTTACTGATAAAATATAAGAAGCAATCTGTTTATTGGTGTAATAAGGACAGGCTGCTCTGCTATATTCCTCATGCATAAAGAGAAACAGCCTCAAATTGAAAAGAAGAAGAGGCCATTACCAGGATAAGTGGAACTTAAAGGACAAATATAAACAAATGTTGATGTATTTATCCAGCTATAGAGTGGATCATTGCCACTGAGAAAGACAACTGAATCTGACTGGTCTCCATAGAAACAAGCACTATGATTCCACTACTATGTTCCCAATGAGCATAGGAGTTAGCATACAATTTTAAACAATAGAATATTAAACATTTTAACAATGGAGTACACTTCTTTAGGACTTTAAATGTGTAAATGTATAGATGCGAGTAAGGATTAGAAATATAGCTCTGTAATTCCAGCCACTTGGGAGGCCGAATCATGAGAATCCCTGGTAAAAGCCCTGCATTGGCTATAGATTAAGTGACTGGGCAATTTAACAAGACCATGTCTCACAATAAAAGTTATTTAAGAAATATTGACAATATACATTGGTGGTAGAGCATGGTCCTAAAATTCCTAGGTTCTACCCTTAGTACTACAAAAAGAAAATAGAAAAGAAAAGAGAAAACAGCAGATGTATGTCTATATATAATAGTTTACATGTTAGTTTTATATATTATATGTATATATAATAGTATACATATATACATACATACATACCATGGTCACATGTCATGTGGCTAATGTTGTGATCTATTTGTACTAAATATCTTAGAATATTTGAACTTTACAATAGCATTTTTTGTGTGTGAAGAAACAAACACAGGAACTTAAATGAGTTCTAAAGGTAAGCATTAAATTAGGCTGACATGAACCCATATGTTTAAGGTCCTTATGGTATTGAACTTCTTCATATAGGTCTTAAATCTCCAACTCGGGGAGTAGAAATGCAGATAAAGATATGATCAAGTTCTTAACACTGCCTCTCAAAAGTGTGTTTTACAAAATTAATGGTAATGTCCAGCAGTATTAAAAGCAGTTATAACACTTATTTGATGACTATGCATTGTTCCTCTGAAGAGCCTTCCTAATCAAGTTCATTCCATCTGTCACAGAATGGAAACACCATGCCAGGCATTTTTTGAATGAGAGCAGGAGATAAAATTGGAATGAGCAGTGGCTTCTAATTTCTCTGGGGTCTACCTCAATGCTCTGGGCACAATTGTGAGGTGAGTCTTAGTTCTCCTGAAGTATAATTTCTAAGGGTTGATGATAGCACAATGGTGTCTGGGGGAATCTCTTGAATGGAGACCACAATGCATACACACCACATTTAAGTTTTTCTTGTCAAATCCACAGAAGACGAATAAAGTGTTGCTGCAGAGACGATCTAGCAGCTTCCGTGAGCACACTTCAGTACCAAGAAACTGATCGAAGTAGTTGTGGGGCATGAACATTTTGTTACCAAATATAATCTGAAAAATAAAAGCATTATCAGAACATAGCGACAGCCTAGCTGCAGAAAGACTACTACTTCATTGCTGAAGCAACTCATGCAGGTGTGAGCATGCTTGAGTTTTTTTCCTTAGTTGTTTAGAAGTTTAGTTTTTAGACGTTTCCTATTCTTTAGACCCATTACCATGTACAAAAATCGACTCCCAATGATCAAAAGCCTAACTAAGTATGAAGTCTCAAACATTAAAACTTCTAGAAGAAAGCACAGGCAGTACAAAACATGATACAGGTGCAGGAAGGGAGCACATTCCGAGTGGGGCTCTGCTTGTCCAAAAATTAAGGCCAACTGTTGAAGGTGGGGCCTCATAAAGCTGAAAAGCTTCTGCAGAGCTAAAGTAGCAGCCACTTGGGCAAAGCAGAAGCCCCCAGAATGGGAAAGAGCCTTTGTCAGTCATACCTCTGGCAAAGAATTAATATCCATAATACATAAATTATTTAAAAACAAACAAACAAAAAACACCAGCAAACAACTTGTCCAAATATTAGGCCCAAAACCTGGACAAAGAGTTCTCAAAGAAGAAAAAGGAAAGGATAATCAAGACAAACAAACATCAAACCAAACAACAACAACAACAAAAAACACCATGGCTAAAAAAGTATTGTAAAAAAAATGTTCATTGTCTCTAACAATTAGGAAAATGCAAATTAAAACAGCTTTGAGATTTCACTTACCCCAGTCAGAACAGTAAAAATCAACAAAGCAACACAAAAAAATATTGTTGGGGGAAATATAGGGAAAGAAGAGTCCCTCACACACTGTTGAAAAGATAAGCATGAGAAGCCACTCAGGAAGTCACTGTGGAGAATTCTCAACAAGCTAAAAATAAATATACTCAGTTATACCACTCAGTTCACATGTCCACAGGACTCCACACCTACTCCATAAGTACTTGCTCAACCATATTCAGTGTTGCTCTATCCCCAGTAGCTAGGAAATAGAGACAATCTAAATGTCCAGAGCGAAAATGCAGAACTTTGAAAATCTATTCAGCTGTAAAGAGAAATGAAATCACGAAGTTTCCAGGTCGGTGTATCTAGAATAGAACATTGAGTGAGGTAATCTAAATCCAGAAGGATAAATATACCATGCTCTGTCTTTTTGAGGCAGCTAGCTCTAAATATTTAGGTATGTGAGCATATATCTTGGAGTAACTACAAAACCAGAAAAGTAAAAAGGGACCATTGGCAGGGTAGGAGAGTTGAGAGTAGAGCATCAGGGTACAAGTGATCTGATTGGGGCTATGGGATGAAGGAGGGGCTCTAATTAAGGAAGGGGTGGGGATAATTACAGAAATAAAAGGGAGGAGGATAATATAACAGGAAGGAGGTCTGGAAAAGTCATAAGGAATTTTATTATAAACTACATACTTAAAAATAAAACCCTACAGTACACGTAACTTTTGTATTAATATACATATGTAGTTTAAATGAATTTAAATGAGTTTATATTAAATTAAAGGAGATTAATTTTCTCATCTGGAGACAACACCCTTTCCAAGAGCCAAAGACCATTATATAACAAAAACCCAACACCAGGCAGGAGGATCTCTTATTTGAGCTGTTGAAACTGTTGATCACAGTTGTTCAAGAGACTTCCAAAACATTACAAGCTATTGCTATTGCCCTTGGCTGACCCCAGCATTGAAAACTAAGACACTGCTACTGAAGACATCAGCAAATTCAGACAAAGGACCCAACAGCCCCTGAGTTTGAACTGACTGGAAAACCGAACTCATGCAAACTTCCAAAGGAAGCAATAACTATCAGTTCTAACCATCCATGACAGCCACGAACCACAATAACGATCAGCCTGGTAAGATACCATAAGAGTGCAGTAGTCACACACACACAAAACATGACAATAACGACTAGCTTCCTAATAAGGACTTAAGACACACTCAACATGAGGAATGCATTCCTGGTACAGAAAACCTATTCAGCTACCCAGGGATAGTGAAGTCATGGATGTTGGAGGAGACCCTGTAACCACCACTTTACTAAATCAACATAACTCTTAACAACATTCTAAATATTTTGTCTTTATACTCACAGATAAGTATAGCCCTCCCCCCTCTTAAAGGAAACTTCTCTTTGCAACAGACAAGAGATTGTTACAGAAAACCCACAACCAGTCAAAGTGCAGAGTTGTGGAGTCCAGTCCCAAGTGACACATCTACAATACACACCCACACCTAAGGCTCAGGGCACATTGTGGAAGAAGTGGCAGAAGATTCTAAGGGCCAGATTGTCTGAGAGTTTGCAGTGAGGCATGCATCCTTATAATGTCAGAAGTTACATCTATAAAGTTTCACCGATGTGACTGGCTAAACATGAGCTGACCAAGGCTGACACCAATAGACATGCTCATGTGCTGACACCAATAGACATGCTCATGTGCTGACACCAATAGACATGCTCATGTGCTGACACCAATAGACATGCTCATGCGCACAGAAGAAAGAGCATGAAATCACAACCCTACCCAAGGCACTACAGGCAACTAAGAAAAGATGAGAAGAGGAAAGGTGGTCTTCCCCAGGCAGGCACACATCAATTATTTATTAATACCAAATGGTCTGCTCTGAAAACATACATACAAGTAACATTATAAAAACTGAGCAGGTCATATTTAGGAATGCATGTGCATATAATTATGCATCTCTGCATGTAGCAACAATTAATGAAAAACGAGGCCATGAATTTGAAAGAGATCAAGGATGTGTGTGTGTGTGTGTGTGTGTGTGTGTTTGGAGGGAGGAAGGGGAAAGTGGGAATGATGTTATTATAATTTCAAAAATATTCATTATATGTGTGTGGGGGGGCTAACATATGTGCCGCAGAAGTTGTGTGGAGATCAGAGGACAACTTGTGGGGGTCCTTTGCTCTCTCCTTCCACCATGTGCCACAGTGATTGAACTTAGGTTGTCAGACTTGGCAGCAATCACCTGGACCAACTCAACTATTTTGGTGCCTCTTTTTCTCAATGAAGTTGTGAAACAGAAAGAGCAGATATCAACATTCGGTGTGCATTATTGAATTCAGAGAAAGTTGAAGACACAGTGAATTATAATCCAGCTGGAGTAATAAAGGTTATGGTCAAATCGTGAGATAACATGGCAGAATGTCATAATTATGTATCAACAGGTGAGATCTGAGTAGTAAATTGTAAGATAAGGAGGAGTAAATGAGGATTCAGAGGGATATCGATAGGAAAATCTTCAGTGATTTGTCTCAATTGTGTTGAGCATTGAGACATTTTGCTTTATCAGTTTTATACCCAAGGAAACATAGCTAGGAAATATCAGTGTTTTGGTGAAATAAGGACTAGGTTATATCTTCAGTTCTGATCCACGCCTGTGACTCAATGTCTAAATGCCTCCTTCTTTCAATTCCTCTGCTCTTGCTATCTGAAAATCTGAGTTTAAGTGAGAAATGAGAGGCTCAGAGCAGCAGGAAATGGTCACACTCATCTTAATGTTTTAGGTTTTGCATGAAAGTCCTATAAATGGGTTTGACTGCAGCCAATGTCTTTGACTTTAGACGTGAGTGGTTATTTAGAGTGCATGTAAATGGAGAAAACAATACAGGAGGAAAAGACAGGCTCTACTTAGAGCCTCAGGCTAAACTGCTCTTCAAAAGGAGATTGTGCAAATGGGCAGGCGTGTCTGCATGGGTTGACTTGAGTGCAGTAGACTTGGGCATTAAACATTTGAATGTAACTGCTGCCAATTCATTCCCTTGTGTGTTCAATAAGGCACTAAATATTATGGCCTATTGAAATCCACACTACTGTCCTATGAAATTTCCGTTTCTTAGGACAAGACTCTTAGGCAGCCCAAGAGCACTGAATTGGAAGTCACAGTATTTATTGTGCTCAGTCACTGCTTTCTTTATTTTTCTCCTTCCCTTATTCCTTCTCCTCATTTTTTTCCCCTCAACACAATATTTTCATTAAATATTTGGAAATTTCACACAATGCTGCTGGATCTCACTTCCCATTCTCCCAGGTCCACTCTCCCACCAAACCAAACCAAACCAAACCAAACAAAACAACAAAGCCAAAACCAACAACAACAAAACAAAACAAACAAGCAAAAACCACAAGAACGAATCACAAAACTCAAAAAACCTCTACCAACTTCAATTTGTGTTGTCCATATATATTCATTAAAACATGATCAAACTCCCAGTGGCCAGCCCCTTAAAGTAAACTGAGTCTTTTATACTCCTCCACACTCCTGCCGTCGGCTGTGAAGAAGAGCTCATACTTCAGAGTCTTTACAATTTTAAAAGACTCTCTTCAAGGGTTGGGGATTTGCTTGCCTAGCAA
>NW_022196904.1:164967072-165002397 GCF_008632895.1 Mastomys coucha | reverse complement strand
AAAAGACTCTCTTCAATAGCTTCCTGTTTGGGCTGTTTCTCTTCTTTTCCTCCCTTTCTTTCCTTCTTTCTTTCTTTTTTCTTTCTTTCTTTCTTTCTTTCTTTCTTTCTTTTTTCCTTTCTTCCTTTCTTTCACTTTCTTTCATTCTTCTTTCTTTTGGGCTGGTGGGTTGTGTATGGTTTGTCACAGAAGCCGTCAGTATCCCTCTGGCCCTGTTTGGGATTCTTATTTGACTATTTTTCTCTGCTTTTAACACTCTATTCCCTGTTGCAGGAGTGGAACTGTTACCTTGACATAGGTGTGTGAGTCCTTGGCCAGTGAAACATCCTTGAAAAAGCAAAACACAGCCGGCCAGTGGTGGCACACGCCTTTAATTCCAGCACTTGGGAGGCAGAGGCAGGCGGATTTCTGAGTTTGAGGTCAGCCTGGTCTACAGAGTGAGTTTCAGGACCAGCCAGGGCTACACAGAGAAACCCTGTCTCAAAAAAACAACCAACCAACCAAACAAAAAAACAAAACAAAACAAAACAAAACAAAACAAAAAAACTTACTGACACTGACAATCCACTGCAAGCTAACCCAAACCAAGGGAGTAGTAAGTGGGGGTCTCAGAAGCAAGAGGGATCCACACATGTTAATGCTCTGAGAGAGATAATATGAACATGCATGATTTAGTTTGAGGATATGAATATATAAGTACATTTGTTTACATTGATTGATGTGAAGTTTAATGGCAATAGGGTATCTTAGTCACATACCTTGAAAAGAAATTTAGGAATAAGTGAAATCTTTGCGAAGGGGCTTTCTGTATACTTCACAGTAGCAACTGGAGCTAATGCATAAAACGTCTTGATTTTTTTAGCCAGTGCAGGATTGGTAGAAAAGGCAATAAAACCTGAAATAGAACAGACCATCAATGAAGATGTGTTCATGTGTGTGATTTTTCTGTTTCTAGAAGTGTGAGATTATTTGGACTTGCTAGAGATGCCATCTTAAGCACACTGAGAAGTTGGCACAACGGTTTGTTGAGATGTGTAAAAGCACAGTGATAGCATTTACAGATATTCGCTAGGGGAAAAAGAATCGAAATGTTCAGTTTTAAGGTAGCTCAAGAGGGAAGCAGAATGGAGAAATGCACTGCCAAGGCAAGCGATTTCACTCACCTCAGTCAGTGCCAAGGAAACCATTGCATTGCGTTCCAGTGTAGTGAGTTTATAGCCTCAGGTTACAGACATGGCACTAAGTTATATTAAATATGTGTCATTGATGCTATGCAAGCCCCTTTAGCCAAGCACAGTTACTGGCTGAGATCAGTACTCTGGAGGCTGAGTCAAAAGGATCCAGAGTCTGAAGCCAGCCTGAGCTACACAGGACAGCCTTGTTTCAAAAATCCGCCACCAACAGCAACAACAAAGAGGCCTCTGACTTCTAGGCAATTCCAACAATTGCCCCTGAGACTGCATGTCACTTGGCTTTCCAAGCACCAGTGAACACTTCCTTTCTTTGAATTCCAGAATTCTAGCCGCTTTTACACATCACTATTATAACCTCTGTCTGATTTTGTTTCCTCTATCACAGAACATTTTCTAAATACAGGAATAATGTAGACTTGTCTCAACACCTCTCCTCTTGGCTGTCTTAGCTGACTCTGGAAGGTTAACTGCAGTCTCACGGACGCCTCCTGTTGAGTAGCTTCAGTCTAGTACTCTTCCTTGAACTTCATACTGGTTATGACTGACTCCTTGACATCTTTACCTGCATCTTCAATAGACAATGTTTCCAAAGTGAGCTTCTAATGTCCTTACATAACAGCTCTTCTTATAGCCCTTCCTTCCTCACTTTGGGTAAAGGAATCTTCATTATTCTAGGAGCCCAAGACACAAACTGTGGCATTGTCTTTACTCCTATTTTTGCTTCACATACCATAGATCCAACATTTTAGTAAAGTTTGTTGCCAGTATCTCATTTGCACAAATATACATGAATGTATGTATTATGTATGTACGTATGTATGCATGCATGCATGTTTACACACATATGCTGCTTGATTGGGCATCATTATTCTCACATCTCTCCTCACCCCTCAGTAATCCAGCTCACCAGAATCTCTCGTATCAGTTACTGTGTACATCCTATAGCTGCTTCTGAGTTCCTGCCATTGTTTGCCTTTAGCAATGAGAAGGATCATATAATGGACCATGCAACTCCTCTACTAAAAGTCCCTTTACAATTTCCTTTTTACTTATATTAAAGCTGATATCCTTACAATATCCAAAGAACCCTGAATACTCCATTATTTTCAGCAACCACAATGTTTCTCTCTGTCTCTCTCTGTGTCACTCCGCTTCTCTCTGTCTCTTACTCTGACTCGTCCCCATGATGGACAGCATCACGGCTGTTCCCTGAGCATATTCTCCATCTTAGGATTCTTTACACTTGTGCTTTTCCCTCCCTAGAATACCAGGCTGGCACAGATGCACATGAGTCTTCTAAATGTTTACTCAGAGGATGTTTACAGGCCTTGTCTGTTTAAAATTGCTTTAAAGCCCTCCGAGACTCCTTAAAATCCCCCTCAGGTATATTTTCCATAGCATGACCAAGGTTTGGTGAACTCCATGTTACTTTTAACCCATTTCTTTTCTGTCCCTCTCCCCCAATCTAAGTGATATTACAATAAGAGATTTTAATTTATCTTCTTTGGTATATTATTTGGCAAAATGATCTGGTTTCCATCAAAAATAGTGGAGTGAGGGAAAAAAT
Organism: Mastomys coucha; assembly: GCF_008632895.1. Classification (NCBI taxonomy): domain Eukaryota; kingdom Metazoa; phylum Chordata; class Mammalia; order Rodentia; family Muridae; genus Mastomys; species Mastomys coucha. The sequence continues at coordinate 164,999,637 of NW_022196904.1, read as the reverse complement.
TCAACTGGGAGGCTAGAATGGGCAACCTTGAGAGCCAGTTGGCCTGGGCCACTCTACAGGCCACTATTGATGGAGATGGTGCCACTTTGTTATTTATTCTACCATTTGATTTATCCATCTCTAGGGTAGGAGGATCAATTGTCTGTCTATCACTGGATTGCAATGGCCATGGCGTTTGCAAAGCTGCACAGCAGTGGCAATGGTACTGGATCGAGACATAGAAACTGTGCACAGTCTCAGAGCTTTACTTACCAATAGTGGTGCCCTGAGAATGACCAACATAGTGTATCTTCTCTTGTCCAGTTTTCTGTACAATGAAGTCTATTGTGGCTGGAAGGTCATATTTAGCCATTTCATCAAAGCTGTGAGAAAAAATAAACAATATATGTTTTCTTTTTATAGTTTCTAAAACTGTAAAGCTCTTCAACATTATTCACAAACAAACTATATCTAAGCCAAAGCAAAAAACAAAAACAAAGCAAAAACAAAAAAACAACAACAACAAAAAACCCCATGTTTATAGAGAAACCTCTGTTTCTACTTGAGGAATAGAAAACTACCCACTTTGATTATTTCCAATTATCTAGAAACCCTTAGCAAACGTCAGGTGTCTTTAAGGTAGTCACTTGTAAGCAAATGTCATCATTTTCAAACATGTATAATGGCCATAATCTAAATATAAACAAGATAGGTATTTATGGATGGATATTATTTTTATTTCTGAAATACACTATCAGATTTAATAAGCATTTGTATTCTACATTCCAATTTTTTATATGAATCTCTATAGTACATTCTTCACAATTCATCCAGAATGGTACAAAAATGAGAACTCAAGTTGAACAATATTTAGTAGCTTCTCATTGCGCACAGAATGAACTCCAACAACCTCACTAGATCTGCTTCCTATCAACATGTTAGTGTTCTACTGTGTTCTCTCTACTTCTTTCTCACAACACCAGACACACATGCATTTCCTACCAGCTTTTGGAACTGGTAGGACACTTTTATGCCTCAGGAAGATCAGTCGGATCCTCTCTGTCAATTATTTTCTTCAGTCAGTTCCAAGACTAGGGCATGAGCACATATTGGGCACCTTTAATAACTTTTCTGTGCCTAACCTTTGGGCTTTTGATGTTGATGAAGACTTCTGTTCCCCCTTGCCCCAGTTCTGATACCTACCTAGTCTATTGGCTTCTCCTTTTGCAACTTTCTTGGAACAGTGAATTGCCTTGCACTCTAACTTTGCCCGTGTTGTTCATTTTATTTGCAAAAGCATTTTTAGGCATCTCTTAATCTTTGGTATGGAGATCACGGCAAGCTTAAAGGAAATACTATCCTTGGGTTGAGTTGTATAGAAGACTCAAATATTGGAAAAAATGATACAGCTTTCTTCACCTCCTGCCTAAAGTGTAGTTGGCTGTGATGAGCAAGAGAATGGCCATGCTTGTAGATCCCAAATGCATTTCCATTTTGAATTGTTCTCTTTCTTTACCTGAAAGCCCAGAATTCAACTGAGTCTGGTGAATAGTAGATATTTTTTCTGGACCATGTATTCCCTCTGCTGTTCCCCAGCCACACATCATAGCCAGCGTCTGCTAGAATGAATGCCAGGCTGTTGTTTGGCAGATTTGCAATCCAGTTTGTGGCCGATGCAATCAAACCATGCTGCAAATATGCCACAGGTCTCTTGCCTAGGGAAGAAGATTAATCAAAATATTATAAATGTATTCTTTATAGTAGGTAGACCAGTAGTAAAAAGCATTACGTTCGCTTTGTTGATGTTGTATTTGATATCTTTCCTCAATTGTGTCTCATGTGCCAAAATTGATGAAATTATACATTTTATTTCTTTTAAAGATTTATAATTTTGTATTTATGCATATTTATGTAGGCCTGTATGTGTTTACATGAACCATATATGTGCAGGAGCCCTTGGAAGTCAGAAGAGGACATCTCATCTTAAACTGAAATTATAGACAGTTGTGAGCAGCCAGCATGTGGGTACTTAGGATTGAATCCAAGACCTATATGAGTGGCTTTTAATTACTAAGTGATCTATTTGATACATACATTTTATTTTCATTTATTGCATTTGTATTTACCAACACAGGGCCTTACATATGCTAGACAAATGTCTATTTGTCTATTACACTGAGCCATACCCTCATCTCATCTTGTACATGCTCAATGTGTTTATTGTATTATAAGCCACTGATGTGTAAATAAATATATAAAAATGATAGTCCAAGAAAATTAAGTACTGTGTAAATGTAGGTTGTGCATAATAGCATTATATTGCACAATTTTTCTATAATGAAAAATATGCAAATTTAACAATACCATCAAAATAAAATGATCTTTATCTATATAAGAAATAGATCTCTAGCTGCCTCCCAATTTTTCCCTCTAAAATATTACCTCTCTAACTTTCATGTGCTGGGATCTAGCTCCATTTCTATATTAAAAGAAACTGTCCCTGATTGCTTTAGCTGGTTAGAGGCCTTGAAGAGTTTGTATATAACAGCAGAACTACAATTTATCATGATCACTTGGTCATCCCTCTGTCTCATTGACTTGATTTCTAGCTACTGAAACTGGAAATAAAATCATGTGTTGTAATTTCCAGAGTGATCTAGACTTATTTCATACTTAGAGAGAAATAAAGTGGGGGGAGAGGAGATAGGGGAGGGTAGAAAGATGGGTGAGGGAAAGGGAAGAAGGTAAAGAAGAGGAGAGAGAAATGAGGAGATGGAAGGAGTTTGTACCTATATTCTCAGAATTATTCTTCCCATGAGGAATTCTGTAGACCCCCAGAATGTAGCCATCTTCAGTAACAACTTCATATTCTTCACATGGATATCCCCAGTAAGTTATCATCTGACTCTGAGATGGAAAATTAGAAGAAAAAAAAACCCTTTTAAGTATGAATTAGCTTTAAAGTGCACCTAATGGATATTTCTTTTGAATTTTAACTGTTCGCTAAAAGTTTAGACCCATCATGACTCTAATCCTAGTAATACCCATCAGTAACTCACAACATTCATGTTTGCTTCAGGGTTTACAGGACCCAGTTTTCCAAATAGGCCATGTGCACCTCCGAATGCAGACATCACACTTGTCATTAATAGCAGCCACATCTTGTAGTGCCCTGAAACAAAGGGATAAGCTATGTTATGGTGCCATAACATTCAGAGTTTGTGGTGATTTCACCTCTAAGAGGATACAGGGATGATTGAGCTTGATTACATTCTGTTGAGTAGCAAACCTGGGTAACATATAGGCAAATTAATCTTACTGTTTAAAATGTTTTCACTGTGATTGGTTCTTCTTTTTCTATCTATGTGTACATATGTGATCATTTGTATGTTTGTGTGTGCATATGCATTTGCACTTTCAAATAGGTATATGTAGCAGGGCAGAAGATAATCTCAGCTGTTGTTCCTTAGGAGTCAGGGTCTTTCACTGGAGTTTGCTGAATAGGCTTGGACATTGGACAGAGAGCCCTAGGGATCCACCTGTTTCAGCTCCTCCATCTCTAGGATTACCAGCATACATCAGTATTTTCAGTTATTTTACTTGTTCTGGAAATGTAACTCAGGTTCTTAACCATGAATGGCAAGTATTTTACCAAATGAACCATACATACTAAGTCCCGATTCTTTCTCTTTAAAAGCTTTTTCAGCTCAGGTTTCCAGCCTTATGGATAGAATTTTAACCAGCAAACAATCTTCTGTCATTAGGTGAAACATAAGTTCATTATTCAGTATTTGCATCGAACTTGCTTTGTGAGCACAGATTTGGACTGAAGGTTAAGTGGGCATCTGATGACTTTGAATCAATTTTAACTTAACGTGCATTTAAAGCTATCGTCATGGAGCTGGAGAAGTGGCTTAGTAGATAAAGCAAGCCTGAGGATCTGCATTTGATCCTCAGAACCCGCTCCCAAAAGATGCCTCCGACATTCATATGTGCTCTGTGGCAGTCACATATACCCTGAAATAAATAGAACTATCATTGTGCTAAAATAATTAACAACAGCCAGTTTATAACTATTAGCTGATTTGAAATCATTGTGAGAATTTGAAGGCCAACATCACCTAAAATAATGCTGGGATATAATTTTAAGAAAGCCTTGCTCTTTCAATTTTCTACTAAGATGTTATTTCTTCGAAATTACTTAGGTAAGCCAGATTATATATTACCAGTGTGCTATATGACTGCATACCTTTTCCAGAAGTATTTAACAGTAAAAAGGAATTGACTTATTATATTAAAATATATAGAGGCTTTACTAGTTGAATTCTCTCGTATTTATACATTTAAAAAATCTATGTTTTAGAAAACATTCTCCTTAAAAGGATTAAATTTATGCTCCTACTTAAATGATCCATCTTCCACGCAACTTGTTTTCAAAATTGCTGTCCTTTAAGTAATTGCAAAGCAATGCAAGCTTATGATAAATGAATGAAAACTTTAGAGTTAAATAACTCAACTGATGTTCTATCTTACTATAGCTAATCACTCATAAAGTTAGAGTAGATTCTAGCTACTTGTGCTTTTATATTTTGATTCTCATTTCAAATTATAAGTGCTGATCTTGTAAAGAAAGTTACAAGCTCTTTTTCACTGTGTGGTTGTAATTGTCGTTTATTCTTTAGTATAAATATTTGGCATTAGACTTATGCCATTTAAATTTACTTAGATGCTGTAAGTACCAACTATGAATTTTAGAATATTTTCATATTACGCTTAATAAAAAATGCAATTGAGAAATAATATTTTTTCTCATTTGAAGAGATGCTTTGTTGAGAATTGTTTAAAATAAGATTGTTTTAGTGTGTCTGGAATACATTTTTTTATTGTGAGTAGGGTGCACTAGAAACAAATTTGGAAATCATGTAAAAAGAATATTTTAGTAAGTCAGGCATGGGGAGCCATGCCTTTAATTCCAGAACTCTGGAGGCAGAGGCAGGAGGATCTCTGTGAGCAAGTCTGCTTTGCAAAGTGAGTTCCAGTACAGCCAGGATTCCACAGAGAAATCCTGTTTCAAAAAACAAAACGGACTGGAGAGATGGCTCAGAGGTTAAGAGTGCTGACTGCTCTTCCAGAGGTCCTGAGTTCAAATCCCAGCAATCACATGGTTGCTTACAACCATGTATAATGAGATCTGATGCCCTCTTCTGGTGTGTTTGAAGACAGTTACAGTGTACTCATATATAATAAATTAATAAATCTTTAAAACATTTAAAAAACAAACAAATAATAAATAAAATATACTTTAATTGTATACAGTGAAGAATGTGTAAAATTTGTATCATTTGTTTCAAACAATGTTCTTTGAAAAAGTAGGAAGTCTCAATTGCTATCACTATTTTAATAAACACTGTATGGTTCTTTATCAATGTAGTACACTTTGTAAAGTTCTTGACTTTCATGGGGCTGAACTAGAAATCCCAAAGCCTAAAGCCAATCCTCTGATATTAGAATGTAGCCACTTAGTGTTGAAATTGGATGTAATGTCTCTGGAAATGGATTTAACTAAAACTTCTCTGTATAATGGAAATTCGGGAAAGGATAAACCAATTTATAAAAAACAATTTGTAGCCAACATTTTTAACACTTAAATCAGAGAATTGTCAGACTATCAAAGAAATGACAGTTCCTTTAAAGCCTTTCTGGTCTCAAGTAAGCAATTTGCCTTTATAAAGTAAGGCTAGTCAGCCAATGGCTATTGGATACCCCAGTAACAAAAGTCAACAAGATAGGCTCTAAAATACTTGGAGCATGATTAAATTCATCAAAACAACTGATAACAAATTCCAGGATAATATCAGTAACTATCTCATGCCCAATAGTGTGCTTACACATGTAATTTGCAAGTGAGTTATTTTCACAATTTATTCCCTGTTCTGTAAAATAGGACAAACAAGAGTATGTTTCCCAATGATGCAAATAGTATAATTAAGTAAGTATAAGTATTATTGCTATTATTATAATAAGTATTATTGGTATAGCTCTATTTAATTAAAACAGTCCTATTAAGTCCTTGGCATTATGTTCTTTACTTTTCAGATGAACACAAAAGGACCCAACAAGTATATAGAAATCACATAAGCCCAAACCACACTGGTTGTCTCTACCATAATCCTTCATTGGAATGGCCTTAAGCAGAATATTTAAAAAGGGAACTGGGGAGAACTGTCCCAACAAATCTTATAATGCAACCGAACTTCTGTTTCCTTGAGTTTTAATTTGAAGAACTATATTTGGTAGCCTGCTGAACAATGTTACAGATAATTGTTAATTCAATACCAATTGGTGGATGATGTTATGCTACTCAATATCGATGTAATAATTTTTGTGATATGAAAGGGCTGATCTATTGCTTCTCAAAATGATTAACATGAAAAGATAAATCTTCACAGTAAGTATTTATGACATTAATAGACAAATTGACCTATCAATAAATAAGAATTTCATTTACACACAATGGAGAAAAATATTAGCCAAATTCTAGAAGAATAATACATAAATTAAATGACACATTTATCTCATGATAGTAGAAGTAAAGGAAAAAAAGGACCAAGATTTCAATTAATTTTCATCATCAAATGTACTTACAGTGTCCACAGAAACAAGATTCTGCTTCGCTGGTTGCCTACTTTAGCTATGGACAGTTGCTCCTTATATACTAAATCTTAACAATGGCCAGAAATGATTATTCATTCTCTTATTAAACTATCCTATGCCCTTCATATCTGGATATCACCCAATATTAAAGCACAAACCTTAAAATCAAATATTTTGGATGACTGAATATGGCATTGGCTCCTCAACTTTAACCTTTAACAAATGCAAACATTGTCCAAAGGATTGTTGATTAGAAGTAATTTAGGAAACAATAAAAGTGATAACTGATAACTTAAGCATATAAAAGCCATTGAGCATGACATACAATGTAAATGATTTTGTAATTGTGCTTAAATTAAAAGGCTCCTGGTAGTAAAAGACTTGATCTTTTGTTATTTTTTTTTTTTAACTTGCCACTGGCTACTCTGATCGGATGTTAGATAAGCCAATTTTTCTGTGCCAAGTTGAAGATTTATTATAAGTATTTGGTCATTGTTTTTTGCCTTGCAACTAATATATGAAACTCAGCCCCTGATTGTTAGGAACAGTTGAGCCATGCCATGTATTCTTTATGAAATTTCCTGGCTAGAGTTTGAACAAATGTAAATTATTTTTAGGATTCATATTCTCATAGTAGTACTTAAATATATACCAGAAATCGGGAAGAAGTAGTTATTGTTAGGAAAAAGAGGTTAATCCACAATCTAATGCTTTTCAAAACTCCACAACTCAATTAACTAGAAGTAAAATGAATATATAAGGCAACATTGGGGATTATCAAATACTAAGTGTGTTTATATATTCACACATGCTAAGGTTCCATTTCCCTTGTGCCCTGGTTGTCATTGACAGCCACTAAATTTGTTAAGGCAAAAATGATTCTTTATTATAAAGAACAAATTGGGAATGAAAAGCTTTACTGTTCTAAGATGACTTGAAGTCAGTTCACCAGCAGATTGTAAGTTGATTAACTGTGTTTCTTCACACATTTGCTTAAATAAAAACAAAAAAGAAATATAGTGTGTTCTTTTGGTCTTTCACTATAACTGAAGAGGACTTTGGCCTAAGAATTTTTTGGGGAAAAAGTACAAATTCTACTAGTTGTTAAAAGATCCATGATCTTTATGCAGACTGCAGCTGAACAGCAAATACATTCCTACCACTCAATGCATAGCTTAAATCCGATTCTCTGGAGTAATTAATGTAGTCACATACACTACTCAGGCAGGTTCTGTTTCCAGTTCACAACATGATGTTTTCTTAGCCCACTGCCCTCACATCTTCTTTCCTCTACCTTTTCCCCCTGACTTCACATTGGGTTTAAGCTTACAGAAAGACCATCCATACAGTGTTCTTTATTAAATATTGGGCTAGAAATCTATTCCTACATTCTTATGAGACTTTGTATTTATCTGTATTTCAGGACTTACTATATGATAGGTTATTATGGCTCTTCATTTGGACACACACACACACAGACAGACAAACACACAGACACACATAAACAGATACACATACACAGATGCACATAAACACACACAGACAGACACACTTACACAGACAGCCACACACTCACAAACACCAACACACACATGCACACAAACATGCACACACACAGATTCACACACAAACACATACACAGACACACACACATACACAGGCACATACACAGACACACGTACATACACATATAGACAGACACATAGACACACAGACACACAGACACACACACACACACACACACACACACACACACACCCTGCTCCTGAAGTTTAAGAACTGCAATTTGTTCATTTACTTTTATTTCTTAATGCCTAGAATTTGTCTGAAATAAAATATATACATGATCAATATATGCATGTATTGTTTTTATTTAGAAAATAGTTAGAAAAATAATTGCAAACTTTCTGTAGATATTTATGCATATGCTTAACTAATATATGCAATATTTACTTCTAGTTACAATGATTAAAAAGACTCATGTAATTTTTTTGTGGAAGTATAATACAAAAGAAGATGCTTAAGTATACATGAGTAAATGTTAAAATAGAATATAATTATCTTATTGCTAATATCAATGATAAAAAATTTGCCAATGATGATAAGTAATTAGTTTTTTCTTTAAATTTTACTTTAATTATGCAAAATTATGATATGTAGCATGGTAATTCCATACATGAACAAGTTGATAACTCTATACATATATCATGTATAATGATCAAATTCAGGAAATTAATTTTCCTATATGCCTAATATATTACAAACCTAATAACATAATACTTGTACATTCTTTTGAGTTATGGTACACTTATTTGTATATATTAATTTTATAAGACTGCATTTACATACATACATGATATACTTTGATTGTATCAATCCTCAAATTATATCCCTACTTTTATTATTAGTGTGAGAATCAAATTCAGAGTCTCTCACGTGCTGATCCATCATTTCCACTTCTAATTTGTGGGCTAATCCACTGAGGCCACTTCTAGCTCATGATATCTAGAATGTATATACAATACATGCTGATTCAGTTGAACAATTACCTTTCTATCTCTCTCATTTTGTGTATGGACTCCCAGGTTTTCTCTCCTATTTATTCATTACATACATAATATTTCCTCATGAACTCTAGTCCTCCCAGTGTCCTGTAATTTCACTTTTACATACTTCTGTTTGGGTTACCAGTTGTCTAACCTCTCACTAATACCACTCTCTACTCTTCTTCTCAACTTATAGCTATTACTGCCATTCTAAATCGTGGTTAATCTTTTAAAATACCTGTATCTGTAAGAGAACAGGTGTAACTTGCCCTAGAAAACAATTCTTAAACATCCAAAAGATGTTATTTAGACTTGCACAAATTTTTCCTTGATTCTGAAATATTGAGACAGGCACTGACAAACACCATTGATGTTTGGAACCCAAGGAATCCATTCTTGACAAACGAAATATGCAAACAAACATATGAAGCAGGTGGTTGTTTGTGGGAATCTGGAATTCAAGAAAAATACAAACATAGAAAACATGAATGTGTATGTGTTTATTATATATAAATAAGGAAACTAACCTTGGGATTAGATAAAATCACCAAGGGAAAGTAACGTAATTTTGGTTATGTATTAGAATCTTCAGGCGAAAATTTGAATATAGATGGCTGAATCTTGTTTATTCAGAGGATTTTCAGGGAAGTATTTACTGTGATAAGGTAAGAGACTTGATGGAGTGTGTGTGGTTCATGATATCTTCATAATTTCAGCAGTTTTAAGATCTAGGCATGGAGTAACCACCATCTTACTGTGGCCTATCAAAGTGAGGAATTCACTCCAAGCTCCCTCCTGTCTTTGGATTGACAAATTCATAGCTGAACAGACTATTTGGTTGGTAGTAGCACCTGCTTAGAGGAAAGAGGTGACAAGAATACTCTCAAAGGATCGTCAAATTATTTCCATGTCCCTGCATTCTGTCCATCATTAGACATTGCTGCCCTACACCTTCCCACTGTGACATTCTGCCTTGCCACACATCTTGACAAAGAGCAGTGGAGCCAAGCAACCCTGGAAACAAGGATCCAAGATAAATCTTTCCTTCTTTCAGTTGATTTTCTCAGGCATTTTTTTTTTTGAGATAGATAAACTGACTAACACAATGCTCCTTTACACCAGGATGAGATAGGGAAGGGAAAGTGTTTGCATTCCTAATCCTTAAGGCAACAGTAGAATAGACTATTGAAAAGCAAGCAGGATCTGTTTTGTTGACTTCTGTGAAGAGAGTAAGGTAGATGTGTTTTAGGATTTTTAGACAAAGACTAGTCTTAGGAAGTTGGCTATGCTACAACTTGGCTAGTTAGTCTTGAATTAATCCCTTACGTATAGAGAGATAAGGATGCTGATCTCACTCCCAGAATCAACAAACTCTAGCCTTAATCCTGCTGAGGTTTCCTTCCTATACCAGGCTTGGTTGCTATGTGGTTGGGAAAGATTTTGATGGACTCTCTAATACAGTCAAGGAAAGTGAAGTATAAGAAAGATATTGAATGAAAGCTTTCCCGTGGCAGAACACGGGAAAGCAAGCCAGTAAGCAGCATCCCTTATGGCTCTGCCTTCCGTTCCTACTTTGAAGTTCTGTCCCGACTTCCTTCATGAGGGGCTGTAAACCGAAAGATGAAATAAACTCTTTCTTCCTCGGGAAAAAAAAGAAAGACATTGAAGATGTTTTGTCTAAGGACTCAGGGGTACAGGGATAGAATTATGAAAAAGTGAATGGAAGAAAGAAAAGTCTGAGGTGTATTAATTCAAACTCTCTTGTCAGTTTTGCTGCCTTAGTCAGTATCCAAGTCACACAGTTAGGAGGTCGTTAAGAATCTATTCAACAAATATTGTACTTTGCATATTATATGGAATTTTACTTGCACTATTATGTATTATGAACAAATTGTAGAGCCACTCTCAAGATACCATCTACAATTTACAAGTAAGAAAAACAGCTTAAATAGGTCCGCTCAGCTATGCATTGGTGATGGCTGATGCTTTCAACAGTTCTGCCCACCTACCAATTTTTTTGTCCCCCATCAACTTCCCACATTCTCTACAACTGCAAGGGATTTTGTTAGAAGCTAAACTTTTGCACTGACATATATGACGTTCAGCTTGGGTACTTTTTGGCCTTGTCTTTTAAGTTATATCCTCCCTGAAAGATGATACTGTTTTGATTTATCTCAGCTGCATACGGAGTCACTTGCAAAGATTGGAAATGACTAGTAACAAGTGTCTATTTCTAACCAATTTGGGACGCTGGATATTGAAAAGTAGTGCTTAGTTCCCTCTATCAATTTCTCTATTTCCCATTCTCATGGTTCTTTATGCCTTTAAGGACTACTCTATTTAAATTTAAATCTCTACTTGATGGTACATATAGATGGTACAACTCTTTGGAATAGAGTTGTCCACATTTTCTCTACATCAGTCATTGATTTTGCCCAATTCGTACAGATTAATCCTCCAAGTTTTCATTGGGAGTTAAAGAAAGAAAGCATGAAGAAGATAAAAGACCGGGAATGTCCTCTTCTCTGGCTCTCCTCCCATCCATGTTCATATCTTCCCTTTCTCCAATCAATCTCTTTCTGAGTGAACAAGCTTTAACATAGCTTCAATTCCAGGGTTAAAGTAAGCAAGAAATTGAAGGTCTGATGATATAAACCATTGAAGGAGTTTGATGATTTTCTCCAGGAAGTGACAGAATGTAGCTCTTACTGTTTTCCCAGATAGGAAGGAGAGCATGGTTTCCTGCAATGTTCAGGAGAATCTAGAAGAGAAACAGGGAGTTTAAGAAAGATAATCATAACAAAACTTGAAATACTAATAACAATTGATTCTCCTTGGTGAGCACTGGAGAAAGTCAACAAAAATACTTGATCTTCTAATAAATTTTCAAGATCATATTAACAGAAAACAGAAATAATCTTCCTAGTGAACTAGCAACATGTGACATGCACCATGCTTGGACAAAGGTCCAAGAGACAAGAGTAGGATGACATCTTGTTGAAGGCCAGCTTTGACAAGTCAGGGTAAACTGAGGCAGGGGGTAGAGCCAGTGATTAATCACTCAGCAGACCTTTCTTTGAGGGAACAAAGTTTGATTCTCTGGCACCAGTGGAAAGGGTGAAGGAACACCCACACACACGCGCACACACACGCACACACACACACACACACACACACACACTTGGCGGATGAAGCAATCTCCAACAATCTCAACACATTTTACACATATGCATACATACACATACATATATTTGATGAATGAAGCAAAGCTCTGCAACTTTTTTGCCTCTTAGCCTTTGTATAAGACCAAAGACAAAAATTATCTATGTAAGAAAATCATTACACAAAGGAAATCACAACAGGATTATTATGTATTTTTTTGAAACTCATACCTAACTAAATATTTCCCTCTGTCTTTCATGACACAAGTTCATCTTAACCCCAAAGACAGTAATTCTTTTGTCATTGATTCACAAAGTTTAAGCAAGCCAATTCTAGTAGTAAGTTTTTCCCTATGCTAAGCTGATGACAATTTATATTTACCAAGAAATAGATCATCATCTATCTTAGGTCTTATTTTTGAAGTCTTGTTCAACTACACTGGTTAATCATGTATTTTTATACTTAGAATTATTTACTCTTTATTCATAGCCCTCTCTTTTCATGGTGCACACCAAAACCTATAGACACATCCTAGATCACAAGATCCAAGAACTCAGACCCAACCTCAAATGAAGGTTTTTGTTGAGCAACTTGTTCCAAGCCTATTATTCTCTTCCAATTATAGTTATGTACTTGTAATGCACGAAAGCTCACTGTATTCATTTTATAACCCATGCAGCCCTAACTATAATACAAGGGGGGGGGGCACACTCTAAATTCTAACTTTATTGTATCTTTCTGGCAAAACAAATTGCCTTAAACTTTCTATCAACTACCCTAAATTCCTAAAGCTATTTAAATCAAAAGAGAAATTCTGTAAAGTTTTTAAATTCATTTAGATAATATTACTTTATGAGAGTTTATCCTCATATTGATCTGCAAGAACATTGCCCAATAGAGTGGGCTGCCTTTCAAGAAGCAGTCATAGCAGGCTGCAGGCTGTTAGGGTCTCTCTAAACCCAATCAGAACAAGCATGGGAAGGAGCAGCAGCAGCAAGAAGGGATGCGCAGGCTGCAGGCAGTTAGGGTCTCTCCAAGCCCAATCACAACAAACATGGGAAGGAACAGCAGCAGTAAGAAGGGATCCAGAGATGGAGCTCCTCACCCCCAGGGCTTTACCTTTCTGAGGTACATCCATTGCAGCTGTACAAAATGGCGGACAGTCTCCAGAAAGCCCACTTAATCACCATAGTTCCTTCTGCATGGCATCTCCCACCACCTAAATCTTAGAAGCAAAGTACTACCAGTTGAACTTGAAAATGATATTTTTAATACTGACTTTCATGATGCATTTTTTTGATAAACAGAATTGAATATTGAAGCCAAATGGTAAACAATTTCTCTATATCGTTGGATTCAATACAAGGAGGAAGAACGTTTATCAAATTCTTATTCCGAAGTTTGTGATCATTTTGATGATTACATTTATGTTAAAAATCTTAAAGGTTTTATTTTTTTAATGTTTGTGTAACTTCATCTGAGCAAATTCATTGCTGATGCACAAAATCTTATCTGGCTGTTGCGTACTTTCTCAGTTTGGTATTGATGATTCTATCTCCAAATCCACCTTCTGATTCTGTTTCCTGCTTTCTAATGAGCTGGTTTGATAATCCCAGCTCCAGAAAGTAAGCTATATCTAATATTAGGGGTAAATAAAGAAAACCAAACATTTCCAAAAAGTAATAATTCTGAATCCAAAAAACAAAAGTTTTGGATTTATTAGCACATAAATTGTGGAGATATCACAAGTGTCAGGATAAATTCGTTGCTTTTTTACTTTTTTTTTTTTTTTTTTTTTTTTTTTTTTTTGATGATCTCTCTGTTATGTTACTCTGGCTGTCCTGGAACTCACTATGTAGACAAGATTGGACTGGAACTCACAGATAGTCCCCTGCGTGTTGGAGATAAAGGCATATATTAACACATCTGATTTCTTTCTTCCTTCTTTCCTTCCTACTTTCCTTTTCTCTTTCTTCCTTTTCTTCTTTTTCTCTTTTTCCACATTTTTTGTACTTTTTTTCTTTTATTGGATATTTTATTTATTTACATTTCAAATGTTATCTCCTTTCCTGATTTCCCCCAGAAAGCCCCTATCCCATCCCCCTCCCTCTGCTTCTATGAGGATATTCCCCCACTCACCCACTCCCTGCACTGGCATTCCCCTACACTGTAGCATCGAATCTTTACAGGACCAAGGGCTTCTCCTCCCATTGATGCCTGGCAAGGCCATCCTCTGCTATATATGTGGCTGGAGCCATGGGTCTCTCCATGTGTATTCTTTGGTTGGTGGTTTAACCCCTGAGAGCTCTGGGGAGGTCTGGTTGGTTGATATTCTTCCTATGGCATTGCAAACCCCTTCATCTCCTTCAGTCCTTTCTCTAACTCCTCCATTGGGAACTCCATGCTCAGTCTAATGGTTGGCTGAGAGTATCTGCCTCTGTATTTGTCCAGCTCTGGCTGAACCCCTCAGGAGACAGCAATATCAGGCTCCTGTCAGCAAACACTTCTTGGCATCAGCAATAGTGTCTGTGTTTGGTGTCTGTATATGGAATGGATTCCCAGGTGAGATAATCTCTGCATGGCCTTTCCTTCAGTCTCTGCTCCACACTTTGTCTCCATATTTCCTCCTGTGAGTATTTTGTTACCCCTTCTAAGAAGGACTGAAGTCATTGTTTTTAATAGCTGAGGAGTACTCCATTGTGTAAATGTACCACATTTTCTGAATTCATTCTTTGGTTGAAGGACATCTGGGTTCTTTCCAGCTTCTGGCTATTATAAATAAGGCTGCTATGAACATAGTAGAGCATGAATCCTTGTTATATGTTGGAGTATCTTTTGGGTATATGCCCAGGAGTGGTATAGCTGGGTCCTCAGGTAGGACTATGTGTAATTTTTCTAAGGAACCACCAGACTGATTTCCAGAGTGGTTGTACCAGCTTGCAATCACACCAACAATGGAGAAGTGTTCCTTTTTCTCTACATCCATGCCAGCATCTGCTGTCACCTGAGGTTTTGATCTTAGCCATTCTGACTGGTGTGAGGTGGAATCTCAGGGTTGTTTTGATTTGCATTTCCCTGATGACTAAGGATGTTGAACATTTCTTTAGGTGCTTCTCCTTCATTCGAGTTTCCTCAGTTGAGAATTCTCTGTTTAGCTCTGTTCCCCATTTATTAATAGGGCTATTTTGTTTTCTGGAGTCTACCTTCTTGAATTTTTGGGGGGGGGGGCTTTTTCGAGACAGGGTTTCTCTGTACAGCTCTGGCTGTCCTGGAACTCACTCTGTAGCCCAGGCTGGCCTCAAACTCAGAAATCCACCTGCCTCTGCCTCCCAAGTGCTGGGATTAAAGATGTGCACCATCACCTGGCTTTTTTTTTTCAGCCCTCTATCAGATGTAGGATTGGTGAAGATCTTTTCCCAATCTGTTGTTTGCTGTTTTGTCCTATTGACAGTGTCCTTTGCCTTACAGAAGCTTTGCAAATTTATGAGGTCTCATTTGTCAATTCTTGATCTTAGGGCAGAAGCTATTGGTGTTCTGTTCAGAAAATTTTCCCCAGTGTTAGAGGCTCTTCCCCACTTTCTCCTCTATTAGTTTCAGTGTACCTGTTTTTTGTTTGTTTGGTTGGTTTTTTGTTTGTTTGTTTGTTTTTGTGGAGGTTCTTCATCCACTTGGGCTTAAGCTTTGTACAAAGATTTAAGAATGGATAGATCTGCATTCTTCTACACACTGACCACCAATTGAATCAGGACCATTTGTTGAAAATGCTGTATGTTTTCCACTGGATGGACAAGTTCAGTAAAGTGGCTGGATATAAAATTAACTCAAACAAATCAGTACCCTTCTTCTATTCAAAGGATAAACAGGCTGAGAAAGAAATTAGGGAAACGACTCCCTTCACAATAGTCACATATAAAATACCTTGGTGTGACTCTAATCAAGCAAGTGAAGGACTTGTATGACAAAAACTTCAAGTCTTTGAAGAAAGAAATTGAAGATCTCAGAAGATCTCCCATGCTAATGATTGGCAGGATTAATATAGTAAAAATACCCATCTTGCTGAAAACAATCTACAGAATCAATGCAATCCCCATCAGAATTCCAGCTCAATTATTCACAGAGTTAGAAAGAGCAATTTGCAAATTCATTTGGAATAACAAAAAATCCAGGATACCGGAAACTATTCTCAACAATAAAATAACTTCTGGGGGAATTATCTTCTCTGACCTCAAGCTGTATTACAGAGCAATAGTGATAAAAAATGCATGGTATTTGTAGCAGACAGGCAGGTGGATCAATGGAATAGAACTCAAGAGGCAGAAATGAACCTACATACCTATGGTCACTTGGTCTATGACAAAGGAGCTAAAACCATCCTCCATTGTTAATAAGCTTTATTGAGGTACAATTTACAAGTGATAAAATGTGGCCTTATTCCTGGTATCTTAGAGTTTTTGGTAATAGTATGTTGTCCTTGAACCTTCACCATGATCAAGAGAGATAGCATTTTAATCCTTCTCATTCCTTCCGTAGACCAGGCCTGAGGGACAGCACCCTGCATTTTCTCACTGAAGTTTTGTATTTAGAAGTTCATACAGATGCAGTCTTTGTTTTCTTCCAATTGGGTTTACTGATTCAGCATAACATCTCTACGGTTAAGCCATCCCCCTCACGTATCTCTTTTCCTTGGCTTTATTGAGCCTGCTGCAGGGAGTGGAACCAGCCCAGGAGAAAAGAGGTTTGTTGCAGTCAACAAAGATGAAAAAGGAGTTGGAGATCTGCTTTGACATCAGACATGACCATGCAGAGTTTGGAGTTTGACCAGCTGGTTTCCTGTCTTGCTTTGGGCATTACAATTAAGTGATTGGTTGAATCTCAGATGAGACTTTGGACTTTGGGCTAAGTTGGACTAAATGTATTTTGCATTGTGCTATGTTTAGCTATGGCCCCTATAGACCCATATGTTTGAACAAGCCTATGGGGGCCAGGGAGTGGAATGTGATGTTTTGTATATGCTTGGCCCAGGGAGTGGCACTATTAGAAGGTGTGGCCCTGTCTGAATTAGGTATGTCACTGTAGCATCCTAGCTGCCTGGAAGCCAGTATTCTGCTAGAAACCTTCAGATGAAGATGTAGAACTCTCAGCTCCTCCTGCACCATGCAAAGGTATTGAGGCTTGGCACTATAAAAATAGCCTATTAGAGGCTATTGGTGAAGCCTAGTTGTAGCGGAAGACCCCATTGTGGTGGAGATGCCAGTACCATTGGCTGATCCCCAAGAACAGTAGCAGCAGTGGAGTGGATTATCCTGAGCTTAGAGTCCTACAGTGGGCAGAGCTGGAGAAGTGACACTAGTCCTTTAGAGGAGTCCAGAAGACCAGGTGTGAATCCCAGACATTGAAACAAGAAGCTCCAACATTAAAGTTGCTGTGGAGACTGTAGCTTCCTACCCTCGTCTGTGTTCTAAGAGACACAGTATTCAATTTTTCCACATTAAGTAGGATTATACATACACAATATACAATGAGGAAAATTCATTTCAGTTTTTTGAAGAGCTGGGGATGGAGCATAGGACTCTATTACTCAGCTATATTCTCCATACCAGAGTGTTTTGAGAAAGGGCTTTTTCTGTGTTCAATGAAAGGCTGGCCTTAACTCACGAATAACCTACTGTTGCCTCTGGAGTGCTAGGGTTGCAGATGTATCCCTTCACAATGCTTGGCTATGGAAAATCTCTGTGTATGTGTTTGCATTGGTGGATGCATATGCATATGAAGGGTGAGTGAGCTTGTGTATGCCAAGACTCAGCTGCTCTTCCTGACCCCTTCATGCCTTCAAAACCAGTACCACCTGGGTGACTCTTACACATTACCAAGTACAGCTGCAGTACAACGTTGGCTAACTCTGGAACATAGCTTCTTTGTGCTCTCAGAAAACACTTTCCAGAAGATTTCATCTCAGTGATGCTGGTCTCTTCTTAATCACCACTAATTTCTTAGCTCCAGCTAACCACTATCAATTGTCCCAGTAGTCCCTTCTATTCTGGACTCTTAAGCCAGACCCATGTGGCCAAAGCTGACAAGTTCTCCTGCTTGTTGTGCCTGGGACAAGCTTTGTTCTATTACATTATCACCAGCTTTCAGTTTTCCATCCCCTTCACTGCCTAAACTTGGCTGTCCTGGAATTTGCTCCATAGACTGACTTTGAACTCAGAGATCTTCATGTCTGTCTCCTAAACACTGGGATTAAAGGTGTGGTCTACTAAGCTTGGATTTAAGTTTTCCTTCAGCTAGAATTTGCTCTGTTCTTGGCTGGTCTTGAACTCAGAGATCTGATTATCTTTACCTCCTGGGATTAAAGCTTGTAATATCATGCCTAAACCTGAATTTAGCTAGGTGGGATTTTTTCCCAAGGTCAATATCCCTTAATTCAATTGAATATCCTTGAACACAGGACTCAGCTCCATTTCACTTCCTGATGCTCCTTTAATACTCAAACCATACATTTTATATTTTTCCTTTATCAGCTTGCTATGCTAGTTTAAAATGGTCTTCATGAGACTTAACCAGAGAAAAAGTCTATGATGCACGTTTCTGAGACTTTCTTTGACAATGCAATTAATCTGAATCTCTTCACCTTAGTATCAGGTAGACTCTTCAGACAAGGGCAAAAAGTAGCCACATTCTTCACCAAAATACCATAAAAACACTCTTTAGGCCACATATTCTCCAGTGAAACCTCTTGGGCCAGGTCCACACAATTCAAATCACTCTCAGTTAGAAAGTCTTCCATATTCTTACTAGGATCGCCTATCAAGTTCCATTTAAAGCGTTCCACTGCTTTCTAAATCCAAAGTCCCCAAATCCACATTCTTCAAAACAAAAGCATGGTCAGGCCTATCACAGCAATACCCCAGTCCCTGGTACCAACTTCTGTCTTAGTTAGGGTTTCACTGCTGTAAACAGACACCATGACCAAGGTAACTCTTATAAGGGCAACATTTAATTGGGGCTGGCTTACAGGTTCAGAGGTTCAGTCCATTATCATCAAGGTGGGAACATATACAAACCATCACAGATATATTTTATTTTTAATTATGTGTACTTTCATGTACATGAATATATGACTGTGTCTCTGTCTGTCTCTGTCTGTTTGTGGGTATGTGCACGTGCATGCATATGCCCACTGAAAACAGAAGAGGTCATAAGCATTTAGAGCATAAGATCTCCTGAAGCTGGTGTTGCAGATGGTTGTGGTACTGGGAATTGAACTCAGGCCTTCTGCGATTGCAGTGTATTATCTTAACAGCTGAGTCAGTTCTGTGACTAGTTCTGACCAGGCGAGCGCCGCGAGGACAGGAAATCAGGGTTAGGGTTAGGGTTAGAGTTAGGGTTAGGGTTAGGGTTAGGGTTAGGGTTAGGGTTAGGGTTAGGGTTAGGCTCCTATTATATTCTAGAAAGATAAGATACTCATTATTTGAGGAGTTTGACTTAGGGGGATTTAAAAAATAGTAAGTGCTAGGCCATCAGAGAAGGAAGGATCTATGCAAAAAGTGGTTTGCTAAATTATGTTCACATGTGTTCATTGAAAAGTCAAGACTAGAAATCTAAGTTAGCCAAAGATAGTGCTGTCTTTGAAACTTACAAAAGCCCAAAGAGTAAAAAGCCATTTAACACAGAGACTTATCAATAAGTGAATTGTGTACATTACTTTGCTTCTTCATGTCATCCCAGAGCCCATTTACTCTTTACATCCATTAATTTGATCATTGTGCATAAAAATCAGTTTATTGTATATTCACTGCCACTCCACCCTCTCCCTTGCCCCCCCCCCCACTCTGTGTGTGTGTGTGTGTCTTTGTGTCTCCGTCTTTGTGTCTCTGTCTTTCTCTTCTGATTGAAACTGAAAATTCGGACCATGCACATGTGTGGCAAGCACTCTACAACTGAGCTATAGCCCTAACTTCACTTAATCTGTTCTATGCTCTACCCCACTGTTAATGTGGGGATTCATTTCAATTCTATTGTTTGTAGTTTGCAAGGTCCTTGGGACATTGTTTAAGTGCTAAAAAGGTATGTTTCTTTATCCCCTAGATAAAATTGTAAACCTACTTTAGAGCATAAGAAACACAGTGAAATATTAAATATAAGAAGATGGCCCAAAAAGAATTCAGTCACTGCTAGAGATTGTGACTGGCCAGAACTTCATAACTCATGAGGGAACTTACTCTGCTGTTGTGCAATCTAAGACCATTGCTTGGGATGACTGATTTGCATGTGCTTTCAAAAGCCTTGAAGAACAGGATGTAGGAAACAACCCCTACAAGCTATTTCATGGTTTGTGCTGGTAAAAAAAAAAAGTGTATGTAGAAAAAAAACAATGAATATTATCAGAAGCAAAGAAAGAAAAGCAAGCTGATTCGGTGTGGCTTCATATGCATCCTAAAGTAAGCTTTTGTGTGGCACACAGAAGATTCTTTCAAAATATCCTCATTGCTGCTGAAACCAGGGAGTTCATGCTTGAATAACAACAGAGACTCTGCTTGCTAACAGCTCTTATGTGTTGAAACTTAATCAAACACTACATCTCCAACCCAGACCTGGGCCTGAACACAAGGGTTCATTTTAGGTATCAAAAACTGTTTGTTCCTGGCCTCTTAACTTCTCTTGTGAAGGTTTACATGAGGAAAATGAATCACATACACTTTTCTTCTAAAATCTCTTCTGGTTTAACCATTTTAAAAATTTATGTATTTATTCACTTTATACCCCAGCACCAGTCCACCTCTTCTCCCAGTACACCTTCACACAGATCCTCTCCCCACCCCCCCTCCCCTTCTTCGCTGAGAAGGGGGAGCCCCCAACACCACCAGGTACTCCCCCATATTAAAACTACTTTGCGGAGTCATTTGAGTGTGTGACCAGTCTTTGCCTTCTGCCTAACTTTCCAAATTAGCTGTGTTAGCAATCAAGATTTCTATGATGGCTGCAGATTCTTATGATTTCACTGTACTCCATAGGAATGCTTTATTATAATAGCATCCCCACTGACTTGGTCCCTCCAGACTTAGGTCTAGAATGTCTGTCCCTGGATGATTTATATTACTGGGGTCACAAGCCACAAGGCCCTCCTGATCCTGCAAGTATGTTTCTACATATAGGTAATACATTTGATAGGTAGATCTGGGTGACTTTTTACTGCTACCCTCTAAAATTTCCAACAGGAAGATGGAAAAAATTTTGCAGTTGTCATTTTATAGGCAATTCCTCAGATTAAAATTAGGAAAAAAATTTGCAGTTGTCATTTTATAGGCAATTCCTCAGATTAAAATTAATCCTTTTCCTGTCAATTGCTGTCCCGTCTCCACACCTAAGGCCTCCTGTACTTGTGGTATTTGTTTTATTGTCTCAAGTTCTGTCTGTGAACTCTACAGTTTTCTTAACCATTTTTTACACTGCCAGCTCATGGTTGGCCATAACATGCTCACCTAGTTTCTTAGAAATAGTTTAGAGGTTACCAAAGCAAGACTGAGAAACAATAACCAAGGGAGCCATTCCTTACTTGCAGAAAATATTCACTATCTTAAAATGTATATATTGAATTTATTAGGGATGTAAAAGTGTAATTACCAGCTTGGTGTTTAAAAAGCTTAACACTGGAATTAATTTAGTTTAATTTAATTCTGCTTATATCTTTTTCTCCAATAGAACACGCACCTTTTAAATTGTAAGTGATCTCAACAACTGTGCTATCATTCTAGAAAATTTTTGATACATCTTCTGTCTCTCACATGGCATACTGGAAACCAACATTTGGAGACTCCATGTTCAACTGCTAGTCTCTTGATGTTCCTAAGAGGTCCCCAAGCATGCACGCTGGACTTTGTTTTAGGTTTGAAAAAAGCTGTTTCTAAGCTGGGTGGTGGTGGTGAATGCCTTTAATCCCAGCACTTGGGAGGCAGAGGTAGGTGAATTTCTGAATTCGAGGCCAGCCTGGTCTACAGAGTGAGTTCCAGGACAGCCAGGGCTATACGGAGAAACCCTGTCTTGAAAAAACAAAACAAAAAGAAAAGAAAAGAAAAGAAAAGAAAAGAAAGGAAAGGAAAGGAAAAGAAAAGAAAAGCTGTTTCTAGATACCACTTGCTCTGCTGGTCAAAATACAGAAAATAAACACAGTACAGGTAGTAATCCTTTGTAGCCATCCCTGCACTCATAAAACAACCTTTGTCTTTCTCCCCTTCCAAGAGAAACTGACTCTATTATTCAGGCTTGCAAACCTTCTTCAAAATTCTACATTCATGTTGTCTCAATATCAAAGGCAAAATGTTTGTGTGTGTGAGTGCATGCATGCATATGTATGTGTGTGCTTGTTTTATGTGAGAATGCTAATGTGTGTACAAGTGTGCATGTGTGCCTCCTCTTCATCCTTTTCCTCTTCCTTCTCCTCGTCTTCCTCTTCCTCCTCCTTTTTCCTTCTTCCTTCTTCCTTCTTCTTCTCCTTCTTTTTTCTCCTCCTCCTCCTCTTTAAATTTGCCTCATGTGCTAGTTTTTTCTTTATGTTTGTCTATGTGGAACAAACATACTTTGTGCCTTCACTGACCAGAAGAGGGCATCAGATTCTTGGAATCGGAGTTACAGATGGTTGTGGGCCAACATATGAATGCTAGAAATTGAACCCAGGACCTAAGGAAGAAAAGTCCATGCTCTTAAGCCATCCTCTCTCTCCAAGGCCTAACATTATGATATTATAATTAATATAATACTTATTATATTATGTATCTATTATATATTTTATTGTATATTTGTTATATGTTTTATACAATTAATATAATATTTATTATGTAGAATAAACTATTATATTCAATTGAACTCTCTTTTTATGAGTAGTCCAATTGGGAGGTGAATCACTTGCTCTCAAGTCTATGGGCTGGACAGGAGGAATAATTATCCCATTAGTGAGGTTCTTCCAGAGACTCCTCCATGGAGTTGTTTGCAAGGCTTACATCATGAAGCATTGTGCTCTGCTCACTTTTCTAAATAACAAAAAAAAATTGTAATTTCTTTTGCATTTTTTTCTTTCTATCCCATTTGAATATTGGCCAAAGCTTGACATGCTTTCATGGGAACTCCAACTCTTTTTCTTTTCCTATCCAGCATATAGCTGAATAGTCTTTACCTGCGTGGCCTGTCTATAGGATAATTCTAAGAACTTGTGTGCTTGGCATTGGTAAAAGTGAGATGATGAATTGGCTTTCACTTAGATTGTACCCAGAAGTGGTCTAAGATTTATCTCCATCAGGACATAAATTATCCACAGGGGAGGAGGCTCTAGATGTTGCCATACAAAGGCAAGACAGGAAAACATTTTCCCAAGGTGTGTGGTGTGCCAGATTCCTGGGCTGTTAATTGTGTTTATTTGTCTTGCAAGCAGACAAATTTCCTAGAATTACTCATCTCTGAATTGTTATTCTGTTATAGTGGTGTCCCAAGAGCTGTGGAAGCCTCCAATAGTAAATTCATCAAATGTCACCAGGTAGTGCAAAGTGACCCTGGGTAAGTCCAAGTGGCTGTCACAACTGAAGCATGGAGAAAATGTTTAGACCAAAATCCAAACACATAATTGTCAGACTGGTCTATCTAGAGGTGCAAACAAGCCAAAAAGGTGTTCTGTCAAATAAAATCTCAATTTTCCTGCCACATAGCTCTATAATTCAGCAAATGGTTCAGTATGACCTTCAAAATGACAGTCACTTCAAATGTACCTAGTTTCCCTCAGGAGAACCTGGCATCAGACACACAAAACAGAGTCTACCAAGGTCTGGGCTGAGACAGTTTGCCAGCAGCGTTTGAATTCATGAAACAAGTGAGAAGAATATTCTTCATGAGTGAGGCCAAGCTGCCTCCCAAGCAGCAAACCATCCCTTCTGCTGTTTTATCAGTTTATATGTATTAGCAACAAGTGCCTATGACTCAGGGAGCCAGGAGGACACATACAGTTAGCCAGCTGTTTTCTTACTGGTTGTCTATGCCAAATTATTATGGCTATTCAGTTCCATGACCCTTCTATCTCAACTCCTCTGTATTTCAAGTGAAGTTATGAAGAATAAATTAGCAATGTTGATTCAATTTATCTATAGTTTTGCCAATCTGGGGTAAAGACTGTTAGATTCTCTGTACTTTTGATGCAGCTATGTTTTATGTTTAATAGAAGAGATAAAAAGAAAGCCAGGACATGTGGGTTAGTGATGACACACTGTGAGGTCTGTTGGGAGAACTCCTCGAATACTCTCCCTGGCTTGCAAGTTCTTACTTTGACATCACTGATGTAATACAGAAGTGCTTGTCATGCAGATCTTCCACTTGCTTGGTAAGAGTTACACCAAGATATTTTATACTATTTGTGGCTATTGTGAAGGGTGTTGTTTCCCTAATTTCTTTCTCAGCCTGTTTATCATTTATATAAAGGAATGCTACTGATTTGTTTGAGTTAATTTTATATGCAGTCACTTTGCTGATGTTGTTTATCAGCTGTAGTAGCTCTCTGGTGGAGTTTTGGTGGTTGCTTATGTATGCAATCACATCATCTGTAAACAGTGATCCTTTGACTTCTTCCTTTCCAACTTGTATCCCCTTGATCTCCTTTTGTTATCTAATTGCTCTAGCTAGAACTTTGAGTACTATATTGAATAGATAGGGAGAGAGGGGATGACCTTGTCTTGTCCCAGATTTTAGTGGGAAGACTGAAGGAGCTGAAGGAGCTGAAGGAGCTGGCAACCAGATAGGAAAAACAGCAGTCTTAACTAACCAGGACCCCTGGAGGCTCCTAGAGACTTAGCCACCAACTAAGGAGCATACATGGGCTGGTCTAAGGAGGCCCCTGGCACATATGTAGCAGAGGGCTGGTCTGGCCTCAGTGGGAGAGGATATAGCTAA
Organism: Mastomys coucha; assembly: GCF_008632895.1. Lineage (NCBI taxonomy): Eukaryota > Metazoa > Chordata > Mammalia > Rodentia > Muridae > Mastomys > Mastomys coucha. The sequence continues at coordinate 164,974,369 of NW_022196904.1, read as the reverse complement.
TTCTGCAGAGACTTGAAGCCCTAGGGAAGGGGAATGTCCAGGTGGAGGGAGAGGTGGAGCACCCTCTATGAGGTAAGGGGGAGAGGGAATGGATGTGGGTAAAGAGGGGGACAACGCCTGGGATGAACTCTGAATCATGGCTGTTATAACGCGAAATACTCTCATTGCTTAAATTTGAAATAATTCCTCACAGGACTGTGTTTGCATGCTTGGTTCCTAACACATAGAATCATTGGGGAAAGTTTGAGGAATTTTAGATAACAGATCTCATTGTAGGTAATTGACCTTGAGGGCTCTCTCTCTCTCTCTCTCTCCCCCCCCCCCCCCCCCCCCCGCCACACACGCACACATGCACACACGCATACACATCTCTCTGCAATCTCTCTCTCACTCTCTGTCTCTTTTGCTCTTCCTCAGCTGCCATACCCTACTGTCTTACCACTACCCAGAAACAAGAGCCTGAGGACCATGGCGTATGAATCCTCTGAAATCATGAATTCAGATAAACTCTGTTTCTCTCAGGTATGTGTCACAATGATGACAGTCTAACTAAAACATCTACTAAAAAATACCTGAATAATAAAAATAAATATCTAGGCCAATGGTTCAGAGGGAGGAGACTATTATACAATTGCAGCACCGTGGGGGTGAATGGTTCAGGTGAGCGCTTGTCATCTTTGCAAAGTTGGATAGAATTCTGTTTGGATCTGGACTAAGCAGCTGATGTGGCTTGGCATGTTCATATCTTGGGATATCAGTAAACAGAGACGAAGAGGCGGCAGGGAGAGAGAGCAAAGAGGAGTAAGAAGAAAGAGAGGAAGAAAGAGGAAAAATACCACCAAGTATCCAACTAGGCATCCCACCCATAAACTATTCACATCACGTAGCCTGCTTCCTAAGAGGCGCAATATCCTGCCATGTGACTTCTATGTAGAAAAAGTTTGGGTTCCTTTTCAAATGTCAATTTGACAAGAGATTATATATAACTTCCAATCTCACACCTAGGAATTTTCTTTCCTACTAGTGAGTGTTCATCGTATCAGATCAGGCTATGTAGGCAGATAGGAAAAAAAGCTATCAGTGCTCTCACCCAGCCCTGAGCCCTGAATGCTGCAATACTGTCCTTCAAGATAAGATATGCTCCCTGGTCACATATTGATGTGACTTTTGTGGGGTCTAGAGGATGGGTAGGGTTGCTGGAAAAGTCCGTCTTCTGATCCTGACACGCTCTTTCACTTAGGAACTCACAGAAGCTCGGCAATCTACATTACACACGCACAGATAACATCAGCAAAAACTCCAGCTTAGACATGGCAGTAATCTCCCAGGACCCTGTTTACTGAGCCACTATTGGTAGCTAATAGTTTCTGGGGTAAAGAATCATTCTTTTTGAGGTTGGGGCCATAGACAGGATTCCAGTGTACCACACCCATGCACACATGGACACTACTAACTGGATTAAGTATGAACATAGCAGATTGTAAAAAAAGACAAACTTTAGATGAAAATATGGTACAATATGAAAGAAGTTGTAAGAGGCATGAGGGGTAGATAAGTTAATATTTTATTATAGACACAAAATTCTTGATGAGAAAACATTTATAAAAGAGTATTTTCATAGAATATTGGAAATCAGTTGCACAGTTGGACGATTAGTTTTTTGTGCTTCACTGGATTTTTTTTTTAAACAATATGGTCTTTTAAACAACAAATGCATAGAAATAAACAGGAGGTGTTTATAGCCATTCAATTGAGAAGCCAAACCTATTCCATCTTGGAACCAGGCTCCATCTTAAGAGAAAAGAAGCCCTAGAACTTGACCCACATCTGAACCCAAGCTGCACTCCAGTACCAGAAAAGACCCCATGGCTTGTCCTTATTATATACCTCAGAGTTCCTTCCTAGCTACTTCCTAGCAACAGTCAATCAAAGATTAGTTGGATTGTTTCAGATGTACTTTCAGACCGTTTGTGGTTTTCATGGTTTTGCTTCAGAGCACCCACCTGTGAGCTTACAATTCAATTAGATGCTTGCCAGACTGGAAACCACCTTGCTTGCTCACCGTTTCCTATAAAACCTTGCCCTGTTGAGGGCTCGGTATGCTTCACCAACCCATCCTGCTGCATCAGGATAGGTGGTGAGTAAGCCCCCGAGCTTGAGCTTGGAATAAGGAGACCCTAGTCTGATTGCACTGGAGTCAGCTCCCGGATGGTCTTCTGGGGGCTCGCGATTGAGACACAACATAATTACAACTGTTTAAGGAAACATTCTGACAATCTGGTCATTTGTGTAAATACACAGGAGAGAAGGAAACATCAGGATGGAATCAGAGGTAGGAAAAAATGGTTACTGTAACTTACAGGGAATGAAAAGTATCCATGTCCCACCATGAAGGTTCAAGCACCATAAAATGAAATGCTCTTGTCAACTAAAGTAAAGGTAGCTTACGATGCATGAAGTGAGATTATTATTTTGAGAAAGATGATGTTGAAGCCACCATGGGAACAGAATTTCATGCATGTGTATTTCTAGTGGTAAGATTTCATGAGAGACAAAGCAAGGCAAGAGTAACATTTGTGAACATCTCTATGAGATAGTGAATCAAGCTTCCCATTAACACTACAGCTTATGAATAACACATTTGAAAGCTAAATTTCATACAAATTTTCTATAGACAAGATATTAAATATTAGGGTAAAATTTTATTTTTCCATAATATACAAACAAAAGTTACTAATGTCCCACCGATAATGTAGTTTTCAAATGGAGGGCCTTAGTAGTTTGTTGTTGGAAATGATACATTCATTTTCTTTCTCTGAAGGAGGTGATCTTCCATTGGGGGCAAGATTGTTACAAAGAGGGAAGAATGAAGAGGGAGGTAGATGCTGTAAAAATCAAAACTTCAAGGACTCTGGGGATGGAGAACCAAGAAAGCCCTAATGAAAAGGTACCAAAGTGACTTTCATTGTCTGGAAATCACACCCAGGCAGACACGAGAAACACCCCCAAGTGTACCAAAACCAGCTAGAATGGCCGCACATCATAAGATTATTCAGTTTAGTCTAAATTATGGAAATATTTCTTCTTCTTCAAGACTAACTTTCAGAATATCTGCTCCTCCAGCTACATTGGCCTGTTCCAATTTTCAGTAGTTTCACAAAGAGCATATCATTAGAGTCTCACTTAGTATCTTAACTTTATTTTTTCTATAAATATGTATCTTACACTATGTAGTCAATCTACTGAGAGCAGTTTAGTTTTTCAGCCACTGGTACATTGATGTGAGCTTTGATTATCCTATTTAACACAAATGAAGAAATACAGGTTTGTATGGCTTTTCCTAACATTCTGCTTTCTTTTGCCACTCGGAGTATTCTGGAAGGGTTATTGTCTTAGTCAGGGTTTCTATTCCTGCACAAAACATCATGACCAAGAAGCAAGTTGGGGAGGAAAGGGTTTATTCAGCTTACTTCCACATTGCTGTTCATCACCAAAGGAAGTCACGACTGGAACTTAAGCAGGTCAGGAACCAGGAGCTGATATAGAGGCCATGAAGGGATGTTCCTTACTGGCTTGCTTTCCCTGGCTTGCTCAGCCTGCTCTCTTATAGAACCCAAGATTTCCAGCCCAGGGATGGCACCACCCACAGGAACCCTACCCCCTTGATCACTAATTGAGAAAATGCCCCACAGCTGGATCTCATGGAGGCACTTCCCCAACTGAAGCTCCCTTCTCTGTGATAACTCCAGCCTGGGTCAAGTTGGCACAAAACCAGCCAGCACAGTTATCAAGATACTATTCTAGAAAAATATATGCTACTAGTCCCTATTACCAGTCTCAGTCACCTCCGAAAAGCAGGATTGGGGAGAGGGGACTGGTGTGGGTGAAGATTTTTATACTATATTTTTTAAGCTTTGGCCATTCTGTGGGTAAGCAAGCATTATGTCTAACTAAAACTGATAATCTGGACAGAGTGAGACATTTTGCTTATCAGATTGTGACCTTTGGGCAATTGGTTTTGTTTAGTGTAGATTGTAGTTAGCAGCTATCGAAGTATCTCTTAATTGGCAAACACACTAACTGTTTAAATATGTGATATGCTAAGTCATTACCTGGGTTCTGAGGTTTGGAAGCATCTACTCTTTCTTGGATTTAGTTTTTGAGTATGAAACTTAGCATTGCCTAGAGCAGTGTCAAGTGAAGCTATGTGTGAGCTCACTGAATGGCAGAATCGAGCAGCTCAGAGTGCAAATTAAATGAGATTTTTCTTAAAAGGGGACTATAAACTAATTGTCTATCAAGAAAGTAGTAAAACCCAGGTGTGATGGTACATGCCTTTGATCCCAACACTTTTGAAGCAGAGGCAGGTGGATCTCCATGAGTTTGAGGCCAGCCTGGTCTATAGAGCTAGTTCTAGGACAGCCAAGGCTATACAAAGAAACCATATCTCCAAAAAACAACCAACCAACAAACAAAGTAACAAAAACAAATTAAAAGAATGATGCCTATGCCAATCTTTGTCTTAAAATTACAGTCACAGTAAATTTCAGATATACCTAAATATCGTTTATGCTTAGACTGAGTGGGTCTATACACAATGCTTGAGAGGTAAATTTCAAGTCTATCAGAGAGTGTGGCTGTTAATTTAAAGATGACTCACCAGATACAGTGGCTCACATCTGTTGCTCATCACTCAGGAGGCTAAGTCAGAAGGATCAGAAGTTTGAAACCAGCCTGAACTACACAGCAAGATCCTGGATCAAACAACAATGAACTGGAATGTCTGTTAGCAAAATGAAATAGTTGTCATTAATGAATTTTCAAATTTTTAACTTCTCTAAACTTTCTGGGTACTGACAACGAAATGTTGTTTCGAAAATAAAATCATTTAAAGAGGTTTCATGTTGTACCAGGCAGGGGTGGTGCATGCCTTTAATCCCAGCACTCTGGAGTCAGAGGCAGGTGGATCTCTGAATTCAGGACCAGCCTAGTCTACAGCATGAGTTCAGGGCAGCTGGGGCTACACAGAGGAACCCTGGTGGCCCCAGGGAGTGGGAAGGTCTGGTAGGGTAGAAGTGGGGGGTGAGGACATTCATGGAGATGAGGAGGGCAAGATGAGGAGGGGGGGATGGGAGTGAGGGGAGGGGAGGTGGATGGCGGGGGAGGGGGGAGAGGTGAAGGATGGGGTGGGGGAAGGGAGGTACAGGATGTGGAAGAGAGGGTAGACTTGGAGGGAGGATAAAGTCTGTACTGTAAAGAAAGATTAAATAAATTTTTTTAAAAAAAGAAGAGGAAAAAGATAATGAACAAACAAGAAAAAAAGCAACAACAACATAAAAAGAGTTTTTGTGTTTTTATTAGAAAAATTACAATATGATCAGAATTTAGTCTCTCTTAGCAAAACAAAAGAATGCCCTGGGAATTATCCTTAGAGTAATAACATCAGTGATGTCTGGAAGATCATACTTCTTAGTTCATCATACCTGCATGACACAAAGATAGATAAAAATTGAATTAATTACTAATAAGTAAAAATCCTGCATTTTAAATTATGTATGTCTCTGAAGAGAGTTCTAGATAATGAAAAATAACATAATCAAACTCTAATCTACAATAGCTATTATGTTACCAGATTATAAGACATGATTTCATTCACTGACCATGCAGCATCCTTCTTATGATCTTATGATGGGGTTAATTTTACAGGACTAAAGAAGTAAGCCAAGGATCATAGCCAATTGAATGACTAACATTCAAACACTTGATCTAGAGCCAGGTCATGGAGAGGGCAAGGCTTGTAGCATCCACAGCTAATAATCATGGGCACTTTACATAGCTCCACCTATAAGAGATACGAGCATCTTTTTATTTACATTATTTTAGAAAACACTAAAGTATCCAGGAAGTGTGTTGGGAAGACAGAGATGACAATAGGAAGGTGTTCCTTCAAATCGACAGGGCGATTTTTACTAAAATTTTCTGATATTTTTCAGGGGTTTGGTTTGTTTGTTTACTTGCCCCTTTTCTGGAAAACAATAAGACTCACACCAGAAATAAAAATAAAATTGTCAGTTATAAATGTGTATGTCTACATTAATAAAGTTGTATATACTAAATGCTAAATAATAGCCAAATTGTTTATAGTTGGGAATCAGAAGGATATAATAACAGAAAGAATATTTTAATTTGTTTTTGTTTGATTCTAAGCAATGTAATTAACATTAATCAAAGAAACTTTTCAATGTACAACTTTTAAAATGTTATTCAATATTTGGAAATTTTCATAAAGTGCCACTAGTCTCTATAAGTAAATTCATGGTGGCATGAATAAGACTAACCCATTTTTAGAAAAAAGTAAAGGCATTTCCTAGTACTCAACATTCCAGTTATCCCAGACAATATGTAACTCTGTACAACTCTTTTCTGGGTAGGGTGTCTCCTCTACTTCATCATCCACACATAAACACCAGCGTTTGCCAGGGCAAGCCCAGGCTGCTGTTGACTGAATTGGCAACCCAGAGAGCAGGAATTACAAGCTTTTCAATTTCAAGGAACTCATAGAAAATTGCCATTTTTATTGTTATTTTAAGCAAACAAAATATTTCCTTATTACATTTTCAATTTATATCGTCTGTCATCCTTATTTTTAACACGCTTCCTATGAAAAAATACTCAATAATGTAATTTTTAAATCACTATTTTATATCTAAAACTCTACATTGACTTAAAATTCCAAAAGATGAGTTAACCCATTGCTCTTAGAGTATATGTGCAAATGTTATTTCATATTCTTAAGGGTAAATAAATTGTCTCATTTTACTTCCTGTCCCTCTCTGAATAAACATACAATTCCTTACTTGATTTTAAAAGGGCTTTTGATTTCCTTTGTTTTAATTATGTGTAGGTAGGTAAGGTATCTATGGTATAGAAGTTCAGTTGCCACTAGGGACCAGCAGAGGACGAACTGGAGCTAAAGTGATTGCCTTATGTGAGCTGCCTGACTTAGGAAAGGAACCCACATTCTTCAAAACAGTAATGAGTGCTAATAAACTGCAGTCAGCTCTATAACCGCTCCTTACTGGGTTAACTACGTTTATGAGTTATATTCTTTTAAATAAAAGCTTCAGCGTTAAGAAAAGGAAAGATTGAACACTGGGAGTAACTGGGACCAGCAGGACCAGGCACACAGGAACTCCTCCAGCCCAGTGGCTCAGGTTCCTTCCGGTCCCACAACACCCAGAGGAAGCTCCTCTCCCAGGCACTCTAACACGCCCAGGATCAGAGGTGAGGAGGACAC
>NW_022196904.1:164955398-164965735 GCF_008632895.1 Mastomys coucha | reverse complement strand
ATGCTTTGCTTGACATTTGTAACTCTTGTATCAAGTTACCACAGTAAGAGCCAAAATTTTAAGCTCTATTAAATACAAAGTAAACAAACAAACAAAAACACTTTATATAATTATGTTCATTTAAGAAAATATTAGTAGTGATATGTTATTTTAAAATACATAGTTAATACATTTGGAGTTCTTTAAAATTTATATTGAAAAAAAGTATGTATTTTCAGTATTGCCGTAGACAAGCATCTATATAAGACTGTTAAATTGCTTGTTGTTTTATATCAAACAACTTTTATAATACTCATTTCTATTGTTATATTTTATAAATTTTAAAGATTATGACAAAAAAGATATTGTATGTATTGAAAGGGGGTCTCTGGGAGGAAAACAAGAATGTCATTTAATTCTATTTATTTAAAATATGTTTTTAAATGTTAACAAATTCAGATAAATTAAAATCATGTAGCTTTTCTCCTTATAATGCAATAAAACTTAAAAAAAAGAAAAAGAATGACAAATGTACAGATACAAGGATATTTTGTGATGCAAAGATTAATCTGTAGACTACTGTACGAATACAAGCAGTAACAACAAACTCTAAGCTCACAGTCTAGACACTAAGAGGATACTTATCTCGGCTGATGTCATCAGGAACAGTAAGTACAAATTCTATCACAATGTAGAGTATGGATTGTTCTGTTCTGCTTCATTCCTTTCCCTAGGTCTTTACTATAAAACCCAAAAGATGTCGAGCAAAGTGTGCACTTCAGCTTAATCTCTGGCTGTACGAAAAAAATCAAGTCAGTGGGTTTCAACAGGGAGTAGGACTTTATCAATGATATAATTAAACTTCACTTATAAATGTTAATTACGATTTGAAATTAAAAGCTTTATGCCAGTAGAATATGATCCTGTCATTGCATGTATTCTGGTAGATAAACTGAGTTACTTCTCTTTGCCTTCCCCTTCATGTAAATATTTCTGTGCATGGTTTCCTTTTTGTCTTTTTAGATGACCTTTCCTAAAAGTGAACAGTGGCTACCTTTGTATTGGGCTCTGATATTTGTCAAGTAAGAAGTTAAACATTGCAAAGCTCGCCATATGGAAGTGGTTTCAATGCATCTTTTGAATTTCATTCCACTCTAACTTACTTGCAAAAATCCTTAACCTCAACATCCTGGTTCCCATAGCATTTCTTGTTGTAAATACCTTCTGTAGCTGTTAGATTACAAAACCATTATACAGGAGTATGTGTTTTCCTTTTAAATCATAAATGTGACACTTTGGTGTGTCTCAAAGCATTAGGGGTAACCAATTTTATTAAAATTGTTGCTGTTTGTTATAAAGTTATAAAATGGACCAGGGGACCAGTGAGATGCCTCAGCCAATAAAGGGGTAGTCAATCCTGATGACCTGACTTTGATCCACAGAGCCTACATGGTGGAAAGAAAGAATCAACCCCACAAAATTATCATCTGGCCTCTGCAGGCATGCTATGTGCATGTGCATGCACAAGCAGGCAGGCTGGCTGGCAGGCAGGCAGACAGACAGATAGACAGACAGACAGATAGAAACATACAGATGAACTGGGACACACAAACACAAACACATACACACTTACACACTCACACATGGAAGCATATACAATAAGTGAAAAAAACCAAATTAATCATTTCAAACCTTGCCAATGTGAACAGTTAAGTTTTATAGATTTCTCTATTATGTTATATGCTGTATGAATGTTTTTCCTGCATGTATGTAAGTGCGCCACCTGCAGGCTGTACCATCAGAGGTTGGAACAGTGCATTGGATCCCATAAAATGGAATTACGTGAGACAGAACCACCATATGGGTTCTGAGGACCAACACCAGGCTCTATGCAGAACAATAAGTACTCTAAACTTCTGAGCCTTCTCTCCAGCCTCCACAATGAGGTTATAAAAGTAGTTTTCTGCAATTGAATAAGCACAAAAATTTGTGAAATATGGGACATGATAACTTCAGAAATAACAAATCATTCACAGCCAAAATGACCTGGAACATCTGTGAATTCATTAGGGTGAAAAAAAAATTCAATAGGAAAAAATAAACAACAAAAACAACAAATCCTACCACAATTGTTAATAGTGTTGCATTCTGTAGAGAAGAATAGATGAAAATAATCTCTCTGGGAGTTAAACAGCATTACCTAGTAAAATTAAGATGATAAATTTCCTCCTTTGGGTATTGCTACTCCTAGGCACCCTACACAATAACCTATCACATATACAACATCTGTATCCCAAAGGTCCCTGTGCAGGAAGCAGTGAGTCCAGAGTTAACAGTGTTAGGTTGGTAGAATCCTTAAAAAGTGGGCCTTCATGGAGGTCATTAGTTTTTTTGTGATTGCACCAATATATGGATTAATATATTGTTTGTATTAATCATTGTATCATTGATATGACTGAGGCCTGGATAGAAAGGAGTGTTTTTCATAAGAAAGTTTATTTTTTTAAAAGGACTATTCATGTTCTCCCTAATTCTTGTTTCTTGGGTCACTATGTCTTATCTCTTCTTTCTCTTTTGCTTAATATCCAACACCATGTACTGACAATGGCCACACATCTGTTTTGTCTAAAATCTCCATAAATGGGAATGAAGTGAAACTCTTTTAGTAATGTAAGTAATTTTAAGTTTTTGTAGAACAAAAATAGCATGTACAGGAATATTCAGCATAAATGTTTTCTGATCGAATGTGTTGTACAGTATCTGTGCACAGATTGCTAAACTAACAGAGGAGTAATATAATAATAGATAACAGTGTCAATTGAAGAGCCAGTATTCTAAGCACAAATGACAGTAGGAAATACTAGTTTTCATTAGTAAAGCAATGTCTATTTTGCAGAGCAAAGCCGAGAGGAAGTTGAGAATTTATTTAAAAGGACTCAGCCCTGTTTTGTTTTTCTATTAATTATTTTATTTATTTATATTCCAAATGCTGCTCCCCTTTCCAAGTCCCCTCTCCAAGAGTTCTTCAACCCATCCCACTCCTCTTTACTTCTGAGAGGGTGCTCTCTCACCCACTCATCCACTCTCACCTCATACTTCTAGCATTTTTCTTCCCTGGGGCATCAAGTTTCTACACAATTAAGCTCATCCTTTCCCACAGAGGCCAGACAAGGTAACCCTCTGTTACATATGTAGCAGGAGCCACAGATCACCCCATGTATGCTCTTTAGTTGGTGGCTTAGTCTCTGTGAGTTGCCAGGGGTCCTGGTTAGTTGATACTGTTGTTCTTCCTATGGGGTTACAATCTCCTTCAGCTCCTTCAGTCATTCCCCTAACTCATCCATAGAGGTCTGTGACCTCAGTCCAATGCTTGGCTCTAAGTATCTGCCTATGTCTCAGTCAGCTGCTGGTAGAGCCTCTCAGAGGACAGCCATGCTAGCTAGGCTCCTGTCTGTGAGCACCACCTGGATCAATAATAGTGTCAGGATTGGATACCTGGGCATAGGATGGATCCCAAGCTGGGCCAATCACTGGATGGCCTTTCCTTAAGTCTCTGCTCCATTTTTTGTCCCTGTATTTCCTTTAGACAGGAACAATTCTGGGTCCAAAAAGTGGCCCCATGCCTCAAATGAGGATCATGTCTATCTATTGGAGGTGGTCTCTTTAGATTCCATCTCCTCACTGTTGGGGATTTTGGCTAAGGTTATCCTTATTAGGTCCTGGGAGCTTCTCACATCTCTGATGTCTTGGACTTTCTAGAGGTTCCCTGTCCCCCATCCCACACTGCTGCATATTTTTATATATTCTCCTGGCCCTCTGGCCTTCTCTCCTGTCTCTCCCTACCCCATTCCCGATCCTTCTTCTCTTTTTCCCTCACCTCCCTTCTCCCACCCAGATCCGTCCTTCCCTCTGCCCCTGTGATTATTTTGTTCCCTCTTCTAAGTGGGACTGAAATATCCACAGTTGGGTCTTCCTTCTTGTTAAGCGCATATGGTCTGTGAGTTGTACAATGGGTATTCTGAACCTTTTGACTAATATCCACTTACCAGTGAGTACATACCATGCATGTCCTTTTGAGTATGGGTTACCTCACTCAGGATGTTATTTTCTAGTTCTATGCATTTGCCTGCAAAATTTATGATGTTCTCATTGTTAATAGCTGAGTAGCATTCCATTGTATAAATGAACCACATTTTCTGTATCTATTCTTTGGTTGAGGGACATTTGAGTTGCTTCCAGCTTCTGCTGTGAACATAGTGGGGCACGTGTCCTTGTGGTATGGTAGAGCATGTTTTGGATATATGTCCATGGGTGGTATAGCTGGGTCTTCAGGTAGAGCTATTTCCAATTTGCCAAGGAACCTCTATATTGGTTTACAGAGTAGTTGTACCAGTTTGTAATCCCACAACTAATGGAGGAGTGTTTCTCTTTCTTCACATCCTTGCCAGCATCTGCTGTCTCCTGAGATTTTGATCTTAGCCTTTCTGAGGAGTGTAAGATGGAATGTCATTTTGATTTGCATTTCCCGATGACTAAGGGTGCTGTACATTTCTTTCTGTTCTTTTACTGGGTATTTTCTTTATTTACATGTCAGATACTATCCCCTTTCCAGTGGTTTTCCCCCAAAAAACCCCTATCCCATCTCTCTCCCCTTGTTTCTGTGAGGGTACTCCCTCACCCAGCCACTCACTCCTGACTCCCCACCCTGGCATTCCCCTACACTGGAGCATTGAGCCTTCACAGGACCAAGGGCCTCTCCTCCCATTGATGCCCGACAAGGCCATCTTCTTCTACATTTGCAGCTGGAGCCATGGGTCCCTCCATGTGTACTCTTTGGTTGGTGGTTTAGTCCCTGGAAGCTCTGGGGGTCTAGTTGGATGATATTGTTGTTCTTCCTATGGGATTGCAAACCCCTTCAGTTCCTTCAGTCCTCTCTCTAACTCCTCCATTGGGAACCCCATACTCATTATACTGGGATCATCCTGCAATCGGGGCAGAGGCAACCACGAAGGAAGAACAAACACACACACTTTGTATACCCTTTCAGAATATAGGTTTTAGCTTACAACATGAGTTGGTACATCTCTCTTTGGTGCAGCCCATTGTTCTTTGTGTCCATTGTCCTTTGTGCCCCAGGTGAGGAGATACCTTTTACAGGCAGAAGGGGTGGTGAGAGATCTGCCCCTCACTGCAGGTGGGAAGTTTCCTGGAACCAGTGTTACTCCCTGCAGTTGGGGCATCTCCTGGAGACAGATGTTTATTCAGTAAGTTCTTTTGAAGCTCCCTGACTTTAAGATTAATGGACATTCCTGGCTTTCTGGTACTTTTCTGAAGTGTCCCTGTTTACTCAGTTCTTACATTTCCAGCTTCTGGGGAATCACCAACTCTGACCTCAAGCCTCACTACAGATCAATAGTGGCAAACACCCATGGTATTAGCACAGAGACAGGTCAATCGGTGGAATAGAATCAAAGAGCTAGAAATAAACCCATACACCAATGGACACTTGATCTTTGAAAAAGAAGCCAAAAACATACAGTGGAAAAGAAAAAGTATCTTCAATAAATTGTGCTGGTCTAACTGGAGGTCTGCACTTAGAAGAATGAAAATAGATCCATATTTATCATCTTGCACAAAGCTCAAGTTCAAGTAGATCAAGGACCTCAACATTAAACTAATACACTAAATCTAATAGAAGAGAAAATAGGAAAGATCCTTGAACTCATTGGCACAGGGGGAAATTTCCTGAACAGAACACCAGTGACCCAGAGTCAAAGATCAACAATTGATAAATGGGACCTCATGTAACTGCAAAACTTCTGTAAGACAAAGGACACCATCTATTGGACAAAATGGCAATCGACAGATTGTGGAAAAAAAAAGACTTCATTAACCCTACATCTTACAGAGGGCTAATATGCAAAATATATAACTCAAAGAAGTTAACCTCCAAAAACCAAGTAACCCAATTAAAGAGGGTACAGAGCTAAACAGAATTCATAACAGAGGAATCTCAAATGGCTGAGAAGCACTTTAAAGAAATGTTCAATATCCTTAGTTGTAAGGGATATGCACATCAAAACAACCCTGAGATTCCACCTCACACCAATCAAAATGGTTAAGATCAGAAACTCAGGTTACAGCAGATACTGGTGAGGATGTGGAGAAAGAGGAACACTCCCCCATTCCTCCTGGAATTGCAAACTGGTACAACCACTTTGAAAATCAATCTGGCGGTTCCTCAGAAAATTGGAAATAGTCCTACCTGACCACACAGCTAAACCACTCCTGGACATATACCAAAAAGATGCTCTACCATGCCCTTTTAACTCCCAGTCTTTGGTTTGGTGTCATTTCTCTAAGTACTCTGGTTGGGAATTGTTCTTGTTATCATGTCATCATTGTAAAACTCTATTAACCATCCTTACAAAACTGCTTTTGTGTCGTGCCAGAAAGGAGGGACTTATGCAAGTGTTGGGCCAGTACTGCTCAAGTGAGGTGTCATAGATAACAACCCCATCTAGTGTCTTATTCAGAAATATCAATAAACACTTTGAACTCACTGTGACAATGAAATTGAAAGTAATTGATGGTTCTCATGCACTCAGATAAAATTACTTTAAAATGTAATGTAATTAATTTTGTAAAAAAGTTATTAAAAATAATATAGGAAAAAAGTTAAAGTCAATGGAGTTAAATTTTGGACAGAGAAAGACTTGAAGAGAGACAGAAATTGCTGAGAAAGAACAAAAACAACCCCAGGCCACTGTGGTGCTGTGGTACTGCAGGAAGGACAGAGTCAGACTGAGTAGGACAAGTTGTGGAAAAAGATCTGGAACAGTACACACACACACACACACACACACACACACACACACACACACACACACTCATTCACTCTTTTGGAGCCCTTTAGAGAGGCCTTTCTGTCCTGATTACACTAACAGATAACTTGGAGACCTCTATTTGGACACAGAAGCTGTCAATCTAAGGAAACTATCTCAACTCCACTCTGTTTCTAAAGGCAATACTGTGAGATGTAGACAGCAATCATGTATTTGAACAGTTAGTTTCCAGTGGGTGGTGCTGTTGCAGGATTTTTGCAGCCTTTAATGGTGCAGCCTTGCTAGGGGAAGGTTTTGTCATGTTTCATCTCACAGATACACAGTCACAGACATACAAACTTCCAGGTTGCTCCCTCTGCTTTCGGTGCCCAGTGACAGGAGACTTCCCACTCTTTCTGCCCAAAAGACTGTTCACATTTCAGAAGAAAATTCTGGGCCATAGAGGCTTCCATTTGTATTTTAAAGGAACTCCTGAAGTTTCTGTCTGCTTTCTGTGAAACAAATTATTACAATGGATAAGGAATCTTGGTGATAACTAGGAAGCTCCTCTCTGAGACAGGAAAGAATCTCTGTGTACAAGCACAGGCATAATCATGTGACTCTTAGTAAGTGCTCCAAATGAAGGGAAACAGAAACAAGAGGGGATTCTTACCGCTGTCTGTAGGGAGTAGTGACCCTTAAGAATGTCATGATTACTACAAGGAAAACATAAATAAAGAGACTAAAAACTTGTCTTCAACTGCAAACTTAGTCTTTAGACAGGAAACAAACACACTGAATTTCAAGGGTGAAACACAATTTTTAAATTCCCAGAAAGATATTAATTTGGAAGAAGTAAACTTACTATTCTGTAGAAGTACAAATTCACTATGTCTCTGCATGACATCCAATTTATTTTTTTAAAGGCTATTTTTTTAAGTTAAAAAAAATAGAAAACTGATTCATTGTTCCATGAATTATCTTTTCAACAATGATGGTTTCTTGCAACATTTTCGTTTGGTGACTCGGAAAAAAAAAAAGTCTAGGAAGAATTTGTTCTTGTTTTAGCAATTACCCCAAACAGGTAATGAAAGCCCTTGTCCACACTGCCATGAGTACAAAGCCTACTAAAGGAAGTTAAGAAATAAAATAGAAATAAAACAAAACAAAACAAAACAAAAAGCTAAACAAACATGCAAAAAAAACAGGCAGACAAAAACCAAGGAGCTGTTACGGGTAGGGACCACAAGAGGAAGGCCCAGCAATTATAGAAGCATACAGAAGATGAAATAAAGATTGCAGTGCACAGCGCAACTTCAGTTGAGTCAGAAGTGAAGTAAAACCCTCTTAGCTGCTTTAGTACAAATGGCTGTAGCTAAGGCACTGTGAGGGAGAATGCTGCCACTCCTGGAGCATTTGTATGCTTTGCCACTGATCGTCGTTGATTGAAGGCTCTGTTACAAAAAATTTTATCTAAGTTAGTACTGGAAGAAAGATCAATATATCTAAGTCTTATGTTTGTATATCATGGGCTGGCATGACCATATTCAGTGTCTTTAGGGCTATACCCATAGTCTTGCTACTGAATAACAAAAGCGTATCCTGGGGGTTTAAGGGATCAGAGTCAAGCAAGCTTAAGAAATGCTTTTATCTGCTGAGTCATCTTGAGATTTCTACTTTCAATTTCTCAGACAGTATCTTGAAGTACTGACTGAATCCACAAACACGGTGGGGAACATCGAGTGTTCTTGATGGAAGTATTTCCTCCAGTGGATTCCACAGGGTTATGTAGATGAGCACTTCTCATAGGCTACGTTGTTCTAGTATCCACCAGAGAGCTAACTCAATGCAGATTCTTATAACGTCTGGGTGACCTGGAAAATTCTGGATTCCTGATATCACACAGATGAAGCATGTTGCTCTCCTGCAAACCATATGGAGATAAGCTGGAGGAATGACTTTTACTGCACTTTAAGAAGTCACATAGATTTGCTGGCATCCCTTGCTTTCCTGGTGCACAGAACACAGAAGTCTTTGTGCTCACAGCCTTTTCTCCCCCATTGAATTACAAAATTTCTAAGATGGAGGTTTTTGTTGTTGTTGTTGTTGTTGTTGTTGTTGTTTTTTGTAGCTTAAAAGAGAATTAAAGGCAACCAAACAAGTTGGGATTTGTTTTCTCTTGCCTCAAAGGAAACTCCCCTGTCTATCAATATAAAGAGCAGACTGTGAGGCACCTGTACTTTCAGTCACATGCTTCCCGAATGAGTATTTACTCATGGCCATTTCTAAACACTAAAATCTATTTGTTTTCACAGATGATTGCTACTTAACTATGGGTTCACAGCCTGTGCCCCAACAAGCAAGGGTTGTACACACATCTTTGATTTACCAATGAGCCTGTTACTTTTACCAAAGCAAGTAAAGGCATAGATGACGTGTCTCTCAGGTCAGGGATACATGGGCGCTTTCCTCTGTGTTCTGAGGGTAATATTCAAGCATCTCAAAAAATGTTGTTCAGGTTCCTTTGTTAGAGCTATACTTCTGCAGAACATTAGCAGACAGCTATTATTCACGTGTCTTCATAAAAAAAAAAATAACTGTAAAGAACAACCACTTTTGCAGAATGTTAACAGAGAACAGTTATAAAGCTCCACAAAGCACTCATTTAATAATTCTGAGTAGGTTTTTTAGGGGGCTGTCCAGTGTTCAGTCTGGCTAATTCTATTTTCTGATGACCATACTCATAATACCATCAGGAATACTGATGAGCTGGAAGATACTATGAGCTGACTTTAAGAATAAAACCTACCAAGATCTAGGCTACACTTGAATCCCTCATGGTGGCTAGCCATTCCAGCTGCTGCTGTCCACAGGGAGAGGTTCCTGTTTCCTGTCTATGATTTCAGCACGAGGGCAAACTCACCATTTCCTTGTTATGTGCTACTTGTTTCTTCTCCATTTGAGTACATTGGACATTGAAAGCCTGGCTATCAGGGTGCTTTTCTCAAGAGTCATTGTTTCTTTTCTTTCATTTTTCTTTTATTTTCTTTTTCATCTTTTTTGGTAACCTCTACCACCCAACCACTGTCTCTTGATGGAGGATGTGACTTATAGACAAGTCCTTTGGTGAATAAAAATTAAACAGTCACCCAACTATGAATGGCTAATGACACTATGTTTCAAGTCCATCTTTCCCATGGCACACTACCGTATTTCACGTTGTGTGGTGCAATCACAGCAAAGCTCTCCTGCATATTTAACACATTACATATGGAAACTTTACTTCAGCATTTCTAATAGCTGTTCTTGTCAGACTACATTATCCAGTATTCCATTGCATGGGACACAAACATTAGTTTTGTCTTATGTAAACTTCAATGCCTGCATGAAATATAACCTTGTGTTAATATTTATTTCTCCATTTCCATAGACACTGTTTTCCCTAACGGCAGTCTGTAAGTAAACTTCCACCAGTGCTGAATTTATAACAAAGTATAGTAGGTAAACCCAAGTGTCATATGACTGGCAACCTTA
>NW_022196904.1:164948117-164954997 GCF_008632895.1 Mastomys coucha | reverse complement strand
AATTCCTTCACTGGGGACCCTGCACTCAGTTCGATGGATGGCTGTGAGCCTCTACATCTGTGTCAATCTTATTTCTTCTTGCTGTTATCTATATAACACACGGGGAAGTTTTAGAAATCTTCTGTTTTACCTATGTTTTCTGTTTTCCTTGTGTCAGGTTCTATTTTGGAATTTTCCTGAAATTTATTTCTGTGAATATGTAATCTACAGCTAAGATCATTGACAGGGATATTTATTGCTCATTCAGTAACTGTTTGAACAGCTACCTATTGTCCAGTGTTGACATGTATACTAATCCTTGGGTCCAAAAGACTGTTAATAAATATCCACAGCCTCAGAGTGAGATTGTTCACTGCTTTTCTATGAGAAGAGCATCTTTTGAAACACAAATGTCCTCAGAGATGTAACTTTCTATGTACATGTTTGTTCTTTCAAGATCACATTTTATGGAAATCTGAAAAACATTGAAGTTATAACATTGATAGGAAATTCCCAGTGTGTTTTATTTTCTGCCTATGTTTGACTTTAAGAATACACTTTTAGCATTTTAATTTATCTTATTTTGGAAATAAGCATGAACTTCCTGAATCACCTAACTTATTATCCTTACCATTTCCCCATGGCTCCATTTTCTTTGTTCTGGATCACTGGTGGCAGCTAAGTACTTAGCCTCAACTGTGGACAGGGACTTTCCAGTGTGGCAGGAGAGGGCCTCCATCTTTATGGACCTGCAGTTTATCTGAAGTGGGTCAGCTGTTGAACAATATTTTTCTACTTCACAATGGTAGAAGATATCTTAGGGCATCTGTTGGAATACAAATGACTGGCTGCCTGAATCTTCATCTTTAAAAGCATAAATAAAGTCCCCTGGGTAGAGAAATAAGAATGTCCATAGCAAAAAACTGACAGTGTTCATCAGGGAACATTCTGTTACTCTTTGATGAAAGGAATTAGATCACCGATGTCAATGACTACTAAGTCTTATCCTATGACAGAAGTCCCAGTGCTCTTTGCTCAGAGCATCATAATCAGAGAGTCACATCATGGCTGAACTCTGTACCTTGTGTCTTCTGATCCTTTAACAGAGTTAGGGGCTGCTGCAGATCTGAGAGCACAGATGAGCTAACACAGTCCTTAATTTCCGTTTATAGAGCAGTAATGAGCCAGCACCCTAACCTTATAGAAAGTGGTACAGATGAAGCAGGACTTGGTTGCTCTCTGTATTCACATGATAAACTTTTTATGATTTGAATGTGTCTGCATTCTTGTTTGAACATCTTGCCCCTGCCCTCTGGCGATGTTTGGAGAGGCTCTGGAGTGATAGGTTGTTTACCACTATATAGGTGGTGGGACCTGGGAGAAGGGAACCAATAAATGAGGCAGACTAACATCTCATGCAATAGCAAGCTTTATTAAGAGCAATTTATACTACCAGGTTAAGGGAGTCACATGAGTAAAGTGGAGGGAAAACTTTCATAACATAAGGTAGTTACTGAATTTTGCAGTGAAGTTTCTCATTTTTCCAATGAGAAAGTAAATATATAAGTAAACAATTCAAAGCCGAAGCGATCCCAAAAAATCTTAGATTTCAAAAGCATCTTAGTGATTCCAAAGAGACTCATTTTCATTTTTAAAAATAGTTTTCTCTTATATATTATGTCCTGACTAGAGTTTCTCCTCCTTCCCTTCCTCCTAGTTCTACTCTCAACCTCCCCTGTCCCCTCTTCCACAGATTCAGCCCTCTCTCAGTGACATCAACTAAATAGGGGACAATAAACTACAATAAGACCAGGCATATGCCATCACGTCAAGGCTGGATGAAGCAATCTAGTAGGAGAAATAGGGTTCCCATAAGCAGTCAAAAGAGTCAGAGACAGCCTCCATTCCTACTTAGGAATCCCACAAGAACACCAAATTATTTGGCCATAGCATATATGCAGAGGACCTAGATCAGACCTCTACAGGCTCCCTGGTTTCTGTGAGCCCCCATGAGTCTCTGCTAGTTTATTCTATGGGCCACGTTTTTGTGATGTCCCTGGCCTCTCTGGTTCTTCTGATTCTTCCTCAAGCACCTTTACAGGACTCCAGAGCTCTGCCTAATGTTTGGCTGTGGTATTCTGCATCTGTTCCCATTACTTCCTGGATGGAGTTTCTCTGGTCTCTCTGATCACGATTATTCTATGCTCCGGTCCCAGAAAACTCTGCAGACATGACAAACTGTAGGTCAAAGATTTTGTGGCTGGTTTAGTGTCCTAATCCCTTCACTTGAGGCCTTGCCTGATTACAGAATTTGGCCAGTTTCAGCTCTGTATCCTCCACTACTAGGAGTCTCAGTCCTTGAAGGAACAATACTGAACTTCATGTGGAAAACAGAAAAAGACATAATAGCTAAAAAAAATAATTCCATGTAATAAAAGGACTTCCAGAGTAATCACCATCCATGATTTCAAGCTGTAGTAATAAAAACCACATGGTATTGACATAAAAACAGACATGTTAATCAATGGAATTGAATTGAAGACCCAGAAATAAACCTACACACCTATGAATACTTAATTTTTCTTTTACAAAGAAGCCAAAAACATACAGTGGAAAAAAATCATCTTCAACAAATGGTGCAGGTGTAACTAGATGTCTGCATGTAGAAGAATGCAAAAAAAAAAAAAATCCAGATACATAGAACCTGATAGAAGAGAAAGTGGAAACTAGAATGCCTTAAACAAAGGCACTGGGGACAACTTCCTGAACCAATAGCACAAGCCCTAAGATAAACAATAAATGGGACCTCATGAAACTGAAAAGCTTCTGTAGGGCAAAGGACACAGTCAATAGGACAAATGGCAGCCTACAGACTGAGAAAAAAATTTCACCAACCCCACATATGACAGCGGTCTAATATCCTAAATATATAAAGAACTCAAGAAACTCCACATCAATAAACCAAATATTTCAATTAAAAATTGAGTAGAGATCTAAACAGAATTCTCAATAGAGGAATCTAAAATGAAATGTTCAGCATCCTTAGCCATCAGGTAGATGCATGTCAAAAGTACTTTGAGATTTCACCTAACATCCATTAGAATGGCTAAAATAAAAATCTCAAGCAACTGCTCATGTTGGCAAAAGGAACACTCCTCCATTGCTGGTGGGAGTACCAACTTGGACAAACATTTTGAAATAAATACGGTGGTTTCTCAAAAAAAAAAGTAACCAAACTACCTAAAGACCCAATTACACCACCTATAGAATTATAGCACTATACAGCTATACTGCTCCTAGGCATAAACTCAAAGGATATTCCATCTTACCATAAGGACACTTGCACAACTATGTTCATTGTGGCTTTATTCACAATAGTCAGAATCTGGAAACAGCCTATCTGTCCTTCAACTGAATAATGGAAAAAGAACATGTGGTACATTTTTACAATGTAGTATTACTCCATTAAAAGCAAGGACATTATGAATTTTGCAGACAAAAGGATGGAACTAGAAAAGGGCAGCCTGAGTAAGGTAACCCAGACTCAGAAAGACAAATATGGTATGTACTCACTAATAAATGGATATTTGTTAGATATAAATTGAAGGATAAGTATGCTACAATCCACAGACCAGGCGAGGCTAAGTACAAGAGGAGAACCCAAGGATCTCTCTGAGAAGGAAAAATAGAATAGATTTTTCTAGTGGACTGTGGGCAGGTGGGGTTGAGAACAAGAAGGATCTGGTGGGAGAAAATAATTGGAGAACCCCCTAGATTTGGGGGTCTTTGTGGGGCAAGGTAGAAATCTAGTACAATAGAAACTGCATGAAATCTAAGACAAAGAAACTCTTTTTAATGCTGAACTCAACCTTGCTAAAAGTTTACTTTAGCATCTTCTTAGTTGAGATCACCTGACATTTTCTTAGATGGATGACATTAGATTTTGAGAATGGTTCATCAAGGTTATGCCTGCAACCCCATTATTCATTGTAGGATAGTGGGTCAGAACTTTATGTTGTCAAAAAGTTTCCCTGTCAAAAGTTTCATTATGTATAAATAGTATAATGCAGAAGTGTAATCCTTAAGTGTTTTACAGATTTAGAGACCCATTTGAGTGACAGGTAAGTGTACCTGAAGGAAGAAGGATAAGAAATCAGTTCCCAAAGAATACAAAAGCCTAATGCAACTGTGAATTTCCTGGGAGTTTTATGGTTGGGTAAGGCTCAGTTGATGCCCACAAGATGCTAAGAAAATCTGCAACAACCTGGACAAGTAAATGGTGCAGAATAAACAAGGATGCCTTGTGAAAAATACAGGTGTTCCTCAAAGCCATGAGGTTAAGAACCCCAGCGCTAAGACATGGCTGCACTAAGTATAGGGACTACTGTTGTCAGTGTCCTTTTAGATGATTTTCTATTTCCAGACTGTTGTTACCTTTCTACTTTCCTATGGGGTTGCAAACCCCTTCAGCTCCTTCAGTCCTTTCTCTAACTCCTCCATTGGGGACCCTGTGCTCAGTCTTTTTTAGCAGAAAAATATATATATATACCATTAAGATTTGTACTAACCTCAGGAGAAAGAAGAGGCCAACTTCTACACTACACACTTTAAGGCTCAGGAAAGATGGGGATAAAAAAAGTATAGAGCCAGGGACAAAGAAGCTAGGCAATCCTCAGGCCTTCACCCTACCTGTTTTTCTCCAAGTTTAACCCCCCAGTCTCACCCCATGTCTGTAGTTGACCACCCGATGCAGCCTCTCCTTTCTCTCTATCCCGATCTCCAGCAGATCACACAGATCTTTTTTACAGTGTCACAACACGATCCCTTTGCTGCAACTCTCATCTTCTGGAGCATTCCTGGAAGCCTGCCAGCCATACCTGCCGCTGGGGAAGCACATTAGTGCTTTTCTTATCCATCATCTTCCTCCTGCCGCAGAAGGGAACAAATGCAGAGTCCCAAGGGAAACAACATGCAGAGAGGGAGAGATCTTGGAACACTCAATCCAGATGTCTTTCTCAAATCCCTCCCCTCAGGGTTCAGGAATCTCTGTAGAAAAGTGTAAGAGCCGGGACAGATGGAGAACATCAAGAAAACAAGATTCTAAACACCACTTGACCGATGTACGTCGATCACAGAGACTGAGGCAGCACGCACAGGAAGTGAACAATTCAACGGCTACAAAAAAAATCTCAGAAACTGGAAAGATTCACTAAGTCCCTCACTTCTCAAGTAGATAAGCCATAGAGACCTTCAAGACACAGTTTCAGACAGACTGAGTCATGCGGCAAAGTCAGAGGTCAACTGAGCTGCCTGCGAGAAACTCCTGCCAATGAACATTCTAGGAAAAAAAAAATACTTTCAAGGCTGTGGAGCTGCTGCACAAGTTGTGCAGTGCAGCCCTGGGTTGTAAGCTGTCACCCCTGGTGCGGCATTTGCTGACAGAGCTACCTTTGTGTCACTTGTGCTTCTGTAAGTAACCCCAGTAAAACTTATTGTTTTATCAAGTTTGACTGTTATAGCATCTGTACTGTAGTTCATTGTTTCCTGTCTGGGGTCAGTAGACATTTGTCCAGGTCTCATCAGCAAGAGTGCCACACAAAAGTAGGCAGTATATTGACGTGTGCTGCAGGCAGTGCAGAGGCTCTGGGAGTCTACTGCTTTCTCAGTGTACGCACCATATTTCAGGTTCCTCCAAGGATTCTTTTTCATAAACATGGATATGGGTCATTAGAAAAAGGTAATAGTCTTTAGATTTATTTTCCCAAATATATAGGTCTTGTAAATAAAATGTCATTACCTGTTCACACATCATGTGAAGGTAGAATCATTGTGTTTGTGCTGTTGTTAATAGATACACGAATAGAGTACATGGAGTCTGAGAGGTGGTATCTGCTTCCTCTGAGTTTCCTAGATACTACAGCTCGTCTACCCATCCAGGAAAGCTTCTCCAGTGTCCAGAGCTCTCTGTAAAGGAGTTTAGGAATTTATAGAAGCAACTGTTAATTTAGGAGGAGCAATGTCCTGTCAAGGGGTCAAGGGGATGTTGGATTATGGGATGCTTAATCTAAAAGATCCAAAGTAAGATCAGTATCTATGATGGACAGCAGAGAATTTAGCAGTTACTCAGCCATCTTAAAAGTTTTTTTTTTATTTATTTCTAAAAACAGTATATAGAATTTTCTTCTAATATCAGGATGAAACATTCCAGAGAAATGTGACAATCAAATAAATGTTTGTTTTTCACCCAGAATATTTCTAAAGGGAATGGTAGGAAAAGCGTGTTATGCTTTGAATTAATTTAGTTGCTTTTTTGGGAGCTGTTAATTTTTTCTTAGTATTTTGTCCTAGTATTGGGATCTGAGGTATAATTAGAAAGTGTCACCAAGTGAATGTTCACCTTATCTTGATACTTATCTGCATACAATGACAGAGACTGCCTGCAGCAGACCGGGATGGAGACATTTCAGTAGCCCACAGCAGCTCTTTGTAAAAAACAGTTGTTCCCATTTCTTCTAACTTTAACCCTGGAAAACCACTGTATAGATTTCATTTGTCCGTGATTGTTTTTCAGTTGCTTTGGTATGCATATTTATTCTATTATATCTGACTTTCTTACTTCTTTCTCCTTCTGCTCTGGTGAATTCTGTGAAACTAGATGTTTCTTGATGTAATGTTTCTTTTTTTTTTTACTTAAAGGAGTGTTTTTTATTTTTATTATTTTTAATTTTTTACAGTAAAAAATTACCCCCTTCCTGGCCCACAGTTCCTCACCCCATTCCTTCTCCCTACTCTCCCCAAAAGGATGTCCTTATTTATTTATTTTTTTATATATATACATTTTTTTTATTTTAGATATTTTCTTTATTTACATGCGAATTTCTCCATTCCCAGTTTCCCCTCC
>NW_022196904.1:164940567-164947528 GCF_008632895.1 Mastomys coucha | reverse complement strand
TGTGGGTTGTTCTTCCTGTATTCCAGACTTCTGCACTAATAACCATTTATCAGAGAGTGCATATCGTGATGTAATGTTTCTTAAACAATTAAAAATTGAGGCATGGGGCACAGCACAGCACAGCACAGTCCTAATGGCCCAGGTGCGTGCTGTGTGTTCTCATCTTGGAAACAATGCAATAACTGTGCAATAGTTCCAGATTAATGCTTGATTTGCAAAGAAAGTTTAAACAAATTATTAGAAAATGAAATAGAGCCAACATTGGCAACCCAAGAAAAAAATTTATTGAAGTTATGAAATAAGTTTTGCACAACATTTGAGAGTGGTTCCTGCACAAGCAAGTATAAAATATATAAAATGTTATACTAGTAAAACTAAGTTAAAACACTGGGACTCTTACGAGAGTCATTGTGTGCAACATACAGAAGCAGAAAGCTAGTGGAATTACTGAGTTAGGGGTTAACTTGGTTCTTTCTGGCTACTGCCTGGCAGCTTTGCCCATGTCATTTATCATTAGAGCTGCACAAGAAAATGCAAGTAGCTGGCCGCAAAGTTCTGAGCTCTGAAGTATAATAAGTCAAAAGTTAAAGTTTAAATAATGATAAGTTTGCAATAATTATTACTTTGGCTACAGACCTGGGAATAGGGAAAGGTTGAAACTTTGCAAAACAATTGTAATTCTTGATTTTTTTTGTGGAATATGGTTATTTCTTTGAATTTGATTTGACAATGTTCATACAATGTCTTTTTTCCTACCTGCTTTTGGAATATCAGTAAAAGACTAGGGCAAGAAAAAGGCTAGAGAGCAAGTGAGGAGTATGTGAGGTGAATGTGAAAAGCAAGTGACGAATGAAAGAGAGAACATGAGAAGAACATGTGAAGAGTGAGTGAAGAGAGAATATGAGGTGTGTATGGAGAGTATGAATGTAAGTGAAAGGAGAGCGTGTGTGAGATGTGTGTGTAGAGTGTGTGTGAGAGTGAAAGGGGAATGCACAGAGGTGTGTATGAGTGTGAAAGTTCAAATAAAGAAAAGTGCACAGGAAAAAAGCAGAATGGGCAGGAGAATGCAGAGTATGTGCAGCTTCAAGCTGCAACTGAATGAGCAAGAGAGAAAGAGAGTAGAGAATGAGAGAGAAGAGAAACACTAAGCCTTGAAAATTTGCCTGTACTCAAAAATTAGTCTGTGTATATTTATTATGTACCTTCCAGATATCCCTGCTTCCAGTTGAGAAGTCTGATCCTGTGTTGAGGCTGGACCCCGGCAATGCAGATCATTTCAAAATTACAAAGGTCTAAAATTGAACAAAGCCATGTCCTTTTATTTACCTTTGTTAGAAAAAGATGGACTCATGATCAGTGTATATCATTTTCAGAGACAAATAGCTTTCAAGATGACTCAGGGAATGTTGACTGGAGTGTGGAAGCCTAGATCTACAGCAGACTTGCTTCCAAATGTCCTATTTGGTTCAATACCAGAACCATATAAATCATATCAGAAATTTACAGTGGGCTAGAAAACTTAAACTTGATATTCCCAGGAAGTTTTGATATATGGCAGTGTTCTAGAATCTCTACTTAAAGAATGCTGTTGCTTAGTGTGATATAATTGTATGGAGGCAATGGCTTTGCCATGAATTGCCTCACAAAATGCTAAGCTTGAAGTCACCAAATCAATCTGCAATAGTCATTCTATGATTTATTTTTATGATATGGAATTTGAAAACATCCATGAGAAGAATGGAAAACTGTCTTCAGAGTTCAGATTTCCTTCTTGTTCTCAGAATTGCTTGAAGTTCTGACTAATGCATTAAGTTCTTCCATGTTCTATAAACAACCTCCTGAAAAAACTAAAAGGTAGAAAAATGACCTTCAATTTGCTTCAGTTTCATCTATTCTGAAGGGTCACTGAGATATTTTTGAGCTATTTATAGTTGTTTATTTAATATATTATAATAAATATAAGAAAAGGTATGTTGGAGGAAATGAATATTCAAATGATCATTTGCATAATTATGAAACTAGGAAATACCTTGGGAAAGAATTCTGATATAGAGAATTGATACCAGGGAAATTAATTTTGACACTAAGTTTTATATATGAATGAAAGGAATCAAGACAGAAAGAAAAATAGTAATGTTTAGAAGACAGAGAATTCATGTTGGGATTCATAGATATATAACATGCTATTTTATACTATCAAGTGTTGGAAAAGTGCTTTATACAGAGAAAAGTTGAAACATTAATATGATTTACATCTTTCTACTATATTATTTTGTATTCATTCATTGCAATTTTAAAATTAAATCAAACAGTGATATTGTTACCATCAGTTACCGTCCATATCTTTGTGACCGAGGAATAAAAATGTATTCATGTATAAAGTACTAAAGAAAACATAGATGATGCTCAGATACTGTTTAGTGCAGAAACATTCACCTAGCATGCACAAGCTCACAAAAAGTTCCAGAAAAGGATGTGTGTATCTCTTTGTGGTCCAAAAGCAAGGAGCCAGAAGATGGCAGACTCTACCCTCTGACACCTTGAGCCTAAATAGAGCCTTTCTTCTTGAACTTGATTTTCTCAGGTAGATGTCACAACATTGAAAGTCCAAGTTACACAGGTATGTAAAAACAGTTATTTCAGGTCCTGGAAAGATTGCTTAGTGAATGAGTATGTCCAGCAACATTGGCTAAAGGTAGAAACTGATAAAAATCTTCCTACACTTCAAATAGTTCTGGTACTTAGGAAGCTCAGACTGGGAGAGCTCCAACCCTAAGCTCAAGAGAGGAGAGGAGAAGAGAGGAGAAGAGGAGGAGGAGGAGGAGGAGGAGGAGGAGGAGGTGGTGGTGGTGAAGGGAGGGGAGGAGAGGAGAGGAGAGGAGAGAGAGAGAGAGGAAGAGAGAGAGAGAGAGGAAGAGAGACAGAGAGAGAGAGAGAGAGAGGAAGAGAGACAGAGAGACAGAGAGAGAGAGAGAGAGAGAGAGAGAGAGAGAGAGAGAGAGAGAGAGAGAGAGAGAGAGAGAGAAAGAGAGAGAGTTTATTAACTTGGGTAAGAATGTCAGAGAACAACATTGGATTTCATTTCTGAGCTGTCTTTTACTTTTTATTTGAGACATGGTCTTTTATTGAACTGAACATTTATTAAGCAGACTGTAATAACTGACCCACAAGCTCCCATGGATTTTCGCCTCTGCCTCCCTTTTCTGCAGCAGATTACAGCTGCTTACCACTATGTTGAAGTTTTAAAAGTGGGTTCTCAGATCATAACACTTGGAATCAAGCAATCAAGGAAGCTGCAAAGTCTCTGTACATCCCTAAAATGATTTCTTGTTGCTTCTTTGGTTAATTGTCAAGAAAACAGAGCTTTTTGTGCCTCCTTTTCTGTAGTTCAGTTAGACAGTTTTTGTTCTCCATCTTTCCCTCTTTCTTCATATCTTTAAAATATCTTGTACCAAAAAATCCAGGACAAATGTTCTGAATCTACTTCCTTGTCTGATACCACGGCTCCAACCATCTTTAGTTGCAACCTCTGTGTAAGAAAGAACATTCTCCTATAACTGTAAGGTGTACAGAATAAATTCTGCACTTTCAGAGTGCTTTACTCTGTTTTCTCAATTTTCTTTGTTACTAAACCAGTATTTTCTACTGTCAACCACACCCCAAGAGTGGTTTTTCAATGATCCCCAGCATATTGCTGTGAATGTCAGAGCACTATGCCAGGTGTCACAAAAAGAACATATTATATAGAAGATATCTCAAGATAAACCAGGAATCAAAAGTTGAATATGGACCAGCCTTTAACATTATTATTTTAAATAACAAGCCTTCATGTGAAAAAAGAAATAGCAACCAGACGTGATTCTTTCTACCTTTTCAGAATTAATTGGTGCAGTGTTGACACCCCCTTGCAATGACTTTCCTCTAGAGTCTATCAGGTCCACAAAATTTTCACTGAAACTCAAGAGACCAAATTTCCAGCACAATGGACCACTAGGATACAGATCACATCCAAAGAGGAACACACTTCCTGGTGTGTGTGTGTGTGTGTGTGTGTATGTGTGTGTGTGTGTGTGTGTGTGTGTGTGTGTGTTTGTGTGCGTGTGTGTGTGCATGTATTACTTTCTAGGAGTGCAGGGGGAGAAATATCTTAGGAAAACTTTTTCTATCTCATTTTTAGTGGCTGATGCCATTATGATATTAAATAAGTTTTTTCAATTTATATTAAAAATATAAATGTAACTGTTCCATGAGGGTTTGATATCATGGTTCTTAGTTTTACCCCTTAAGTTCTGTTTATTACTAATGAATTCATGGGTATTTTAATACATGTTGGCTACTAAGACTATGAATGGTAAAATTCATAGATTTTGAAGATGGTTCCCAGATTTTAAGAGCATTTTGCATTTAGTTAAGTCATAGAAAAAAAAATACCTTAACATTTGACTTTGTTCAAGTTTACAAAGATTTTAAGAGTCATTTTATAACTTTAAGACAAACCTCAAAAGCTTTTGATAAAATTGTTCACCCTGAGTCCTTCTAAATACACCAGAGGATCATATTTACGGCTGCAACAAAGATCCACCTTCATCGGTTATGATTTTCCCACATACAGAAGAAGGAGAGCATTCATGATAGTTACAATAAGGATTATTCATGGATGGAGGATATGAGGAAGAAGGGTTTTCTCAAGTGGCCCATCACAGAGATCCTAAGCTTTGAGGGTGTTTCAGAACCATGACCATCTTTGGAGCTTATGTAATATTTGATTTCTATTTGACAATTACCAGAGTTAACTGCAAAAGTAGCTAACACCTCTTAAGGAAAGGTCATCCAAAACCCACATTCATGCAAATATTTATTGGACCACTAAAGAAAAAGAGAATTATAATTCCTTTTACACTCTAGGAACCTTAAAGGCTTCACATTTGGTGGCAGTGAGTATGTGCTCTAGGATTTTAAACCTGACCAATTTCTATTCACAATGAATATTTTCATGAATGGAGTGTCTACCTTAAAGACACTTCATTGAAATTTACTACCTTGATTCTAGAGATTTAGAAAATAGTAATATATTTCATTTTACTAACAAGTATCTTTCTTTTTTTTTTCCTTAGTGGCCTCAATATTAAGGAATTTAAAAAGAAAAGAAAGAATCTCCTAAACTGTGTGTGTTTCAGGGCAGAAGCGCAGGATGTACTGAGTGTAATGTCTCCAGGCTCTATCTTTCTCTATGGTAGGATTAGTCATTTAAGCTTTTTGAATGTGTTACTTTACATCATTGTTCACAGAGTGATACTTACATAAGATTCTCAGGAGAGATTGAAAACAATGTACTTTTTTGTTAGCAGTATTTGTTCTTCTGAAATTGTGTGTATTTTGTACATTCTAAAACCACGAGTGTGAGGTTTGTGGTGTGGTGCTGTCAGAAAAAAAAAAACCAGAACACCAGCAAGGCAGTGATGGCGAACCCATGTCCCCAGTTCCCACAAGTACCAGCGTCACAAGACTAGTCACTCTGCCCTTGTCCCTAGCCCCTGCACTGCTTGCTTTATTGCTTATTGTTACACTTACCCTTACTCTGTTGTTAAATTGTAGTAGGCTTTGACCAAGTTATCTATGTTCTGGATGAAGAAGATGAGGGCAAATATTAATCACTTAGGCTAACTTTTGCAATGAGCAAAATGGCCTATATTTATTTAAATTTTGATGAAGGGCAAGAGAAAAATGGGAGGCTTTTATGTTTAATCATGTCTATTAATTAGTACTGTTTAGGAAAAAAATATTAATTTGGACTCTGGGCCATCAAATTCTGAGGGACCAGCAAGTTTCCACAAAGCTTTATTTACCTAGTATTTTTTCTGAACTTGCCTGAGGTATGTTAAATTTTCCACTGAACATGCTAAAAACAATAAATGCTTTCAACCCATCTGACTACGTGCAAAGACATTCCTAACTAAACTGCATGTTGTTTGTTTAAACATGGGGATATTATTACTACTTGAAAGGTAACTTGCTGGGTGTTACTTATAGCACATACTGTGCAACAAAAATATCTGATGTTCCCCACCAACACTCAGAATTAATAAGCCAGGCTGTATCAAGCACAGTACAGACCCTCATACACTTGGGGTTATATTCCTTTCCTGAGCCATATTTCTTGGAAATGCATTGCAGGATGCTTAGTTTTTATTCAAGATTCATGTCAGTAAGTAAATCAGCTTGTAGATTCTTGGCATTATGCCAAACAAAAATGCTTGTACACATTGCTAGTGTTACTGGGAATTAAAAGCACCTTTAGTGAAAAAAACCATAAAAATTGGAATGATGTTTACAGAAGTGTATTTGATAATCATGTAGTCAGCAAGGAGGGAAACAGAGATGCTGCTAGTCTTTGGCCACAACAGGATGGATTTCTAGAAGTCATGATGGAGTTTGAAGCTCAAATATAGTTAATTTCTTTAAGATCTTAAAACTTTTATATCAATAGTTATTAAATATGATTATATACATGTGTGCTCATATACACATACATAAACATACACAGACAAGCACTCATATGCATACACATCAGGGCATTGGAGTAAGGACCACACAGAAGCCTTAAAAATTGACATGTGGCATCTAAGGCACATCTTCTTTTAATTTCATTTTTAGTGAAGAAATCATATAGTCAATAGTCTCATATGATTTTAGTAGTAAATTATCTGAGGTTGTTTGTCATTTTTGGGAAATGTAATCTATAAATTCCACTTAAGTAGATTTTATGGCAAAAATATTATTAACCTGAACTTACAGGTACACTTTTAGAACAGATTACTCACTGATCACAAGCAATTGTTGAAAGCGTGAAGACTCTGTGCTAATCCTTAATACACAATAACCACTATAAAGGTGACCAGACAAGAGAAGAAGCATTCAACAACGTACCTGGTACACAACACTTAGACTTGTCTTACATTGC
>NW_022196904.1:164906383-164940410 GCF_008632895.1 Mastomys coucha | reverse complement strand
AGAGAGAGAGAGAGAGAGAGAGAGAGAAAGAGACAGAGACAGAGAGAGACAGAGAGAGACAGAGACAGAGAGAGAGTCATAATCATATTATGGATACGAATTAAGATGTAGAGGTTTTGAAATATCATGGGCAGGTTAAAGGAGTCACCCACTTCCCCTTGTTCTGTCATCTCTCAGGAAAGATCTGGCACCATCAAAGCATTTCCTCTGTCTGAATGTTTGGGTTTATAGGCTCTTATATTTTCTCATTTATGTTTAGAAATTTGCTTATTTTGTGCTGTAGTGCTCCTGGCTTATGGTTCTTAGATTTCATGTCCATGTACCTTAATGCTCATTTAGGAAAACAACGTCATTAAATAAAGCTTTAAAAATTTCTGAGCAGGATGTGGAGAGCACCCTGTAGTGCCAACACTTGGTCCATCTGGGCTGCACATTGGCAGTAGCACCAGCCAGCACTACAAAGTAAGATGGCCTTAAAAAGCTTTTCTGTAACAGGTCCTTAAAGTATACTTCCTAGGTCCAACTCTTTAGCGTTCTCTTTGGGATCAACAACACATTATAATAATTACTCAGTGCCATTTACCTAAGAGTATTGGGGCTGGAGTGATGGCTAGGTGGTTCAGAGCACTTATAATTCTTCCAAAGTCCCCTTGTTTGATTCGTAGAGCCCACACCAGGCAGCTCTTAACTGCCTGTGACTCCAGCTCCAAAAGCATGCGTCACCTCTGCCCTCCATGGCAGTAGTACTCATGTGTACATGCCTGCAACTACATACATACAAATGCTTGGGAGTTTGTTTGTTTTAAAATTGTATGAAAGGCAATATTTGCAAATAATATGAATTTTACTTTAATTTATAATTACTATATACATGCCTTTCATTTATTTATGTTAGCCTACACAAATCTAGAGAGTACAAGATAAGGAGAATAAGAAAGAATGTGATAGAACATTTGAAGGAAGAAGGGCTGAACTTTTTTCTAATTTTCTGTCACTCATTAATGCCCCCATGTACAAAAGGATGAATATCATCTTTTCACACTCACCAAAGCACACTGGAGCCAAGTACACAACAAGGCACCCTACAGTCCAACCCACGTTACACTAGGACATGCTACAGTCAAACCCATACCAAGATACACTGCAGTCGAACCCACAGCAAGACATGCTAGAATCGAACCCATACTACACCAAGACACACAAAGACACACTACAGACAAATCCAAACCAAGACACACTACAGTCAAACCCACACCAAGACACACTACAGTCAAATCCACATTGGGGCATGCTACAGTCAAACCCACACCAACACAAACTTCACTCATTATTAACATTGTATGTACTCATTTTAACTTGAAGTGATTTTGTTTTGTTTTATAGTTTGTTTTCTTTTGTAGGTATTTCTCGTGGACCTTCTATGCTAATGGCATAAATTTCGTTAGTTACTGCATATCTTGGGACATCCTATTATTGATTTGTATCTTACGTGGTATTTACTGCATATGGAAGTTGTGGTATGCCATATTTTAGGTTTGAGAGTTAAATGTATCTGTTTACAGTATCTGGACCTCTGTGGTTTATGGTCATAGTCACACTGAAGATGCTTGGTAGGTGAGTAGTTGCTTCATTTAACTAGGATTCTTTGCCTTTGACAAGTTGTTCATAGCATGTCTTAGTGTAGTATAGGTTTGGCATGGTATATCTTGGTATAATATGGAATTGATTGTAGCATATCTTGGTGTAGTTTGGCTTTGACTGGAGCTTGTCTTGGTGCAGAGTGTTTTGGGAAGTCTAAAATGTCTATGTGTATAGTTTGTTCATCCTTTTGTACATGGGGTTGTTGAAGGTAGGCATCAAATTTGAATAATTTCAGCCTTTTTTCTTGTCCTTCACATGATTTCTTATTCTCCTTAACTTCTACTCTCTAGTTTTATGTGGGCTAACATATTCAATGCTGTCTCATTGTTCTCTGAAGATAGTAGAAAGTTTTTATAATAAGAAAACTTATTAGAAAGTTATGAGTGTGCCAGATACTGACAAGTCCTACAAACAGAATTGGTTCCACCTAGCAGACAGGTCAGACTGAGAAGTCTCTGATTTTTGATACTTTAAAGGGTGCCACAACCACTCGTCTATTCCAGTAAAGTCTGCAGTGTCAGGATTGAAAGCCTGATCATGGACAAGAGGTGTTATGACTTCAAAGGGAGTTTGTGCCTACTGGGTATTCAATCAGTCGTTGGCATCTCCTAACTCAGATGTGTTCCAGATTAGTCTTTCTAATCATCAATACGCCTTCTTATTCAGGCATAAAGGTACCCCAGTAAATGATTTGTAAATGGCTAAAACTTAAGATTGGGCATTGTTCCCTGGCCAGCACAGTGTTCCAATATGTCCTAATTTATTACCAAGCTGTCGTTAACTTGGAATTTCTCACAAAGAAGCTGCCTTATCAGACAGGGTGTCTTCAGAGTTAGCAACAGAGGTCAGGCACTATTGCTACTGTAAACACAGAATTTTCAGAGCAGTCCCACAGATGACAGACATACCAGAGAGTTTAGCTTGGGACTGCCAAAATAACCCCAGTGGGAAGGGCACCACTGCTCTTGCCCTTCACACCTGGATCTTACCAACCTTGATATGACCGTCACTTGCCTATGTGACTTCTGTCTGATCTTACTGACCTTCACCTGCCTACATGACTTTGGTCATTCGCCTTGTTTTCTGTATATAAGCCTGGTTTTCACTTTGGACTAAGGCTTAGACTTAGACTTATTCATTCACATTCGAGCTTCAAGCCTCATGCAGTCTGCAGCTCCCCAGGCCCAGAGCGCTTGGACCCGGGGGTGCAGCGCCTGTCCAGAAGAGGTGGCTGCTTTAGACCCAGTGTTTTTCAGGTGGCCTCGGATGTACCTCAACTGTTGAGTTGCCAGATTTCTCATTTCTCTTTTGCAATGACTGTAAAAGTCTGATGCCATTTTTGAGAAGTACATTCAGATCCTGAACTTCCATGTGTGGTCTCTGCCATCATTTCTTCACCTACACCTTGTCGACTTGACTAGGAGGACCCTGTTTCCCCGCGGGTTGAGGGAGGCCCAGACAAGCCAGCCCCCCGCAATAGGGATTGATCAGATGAAGCTGATAAAAACTATTTTAAGTGCATGCTATTTTTTGATGGGAACCTTCCTTAACTTTGTGTAGAATGATGCTACAGTGAACTAAATCACCTAAATGTTTCTCACTTTGTTAAAATGGCGATTTGTGATTAGCATATCTTTCATCTCTCCTCATTCTTTATTATATAATATTTATTTGCCATATTCTGACTTCTCTTTACTCATGTCATTTGCAGATCCTCTTTGGAGAAAAAGACATATTCTCCAGCTCAGATGTTAAATATTTTATGGAGTTTTTGTTCCAGTGAAAGACAATTGGAACAGTTTGTAATAATTTACCCACTTTGCTCTTTGGATATAACCCCCAAAATGTAAATGAGGTATGACTGATTTTTGTTTCAAATCCTTCTGTTATATTGCTGCCATCTTGATAGGTGAACAATTAAATTGAAAACTGTATTTTTTTTACATAATATAGAATGTAATTTTTCTTTTTTATTGAAAATAAGTTTTTTAATATCGTATATTCTGGTTATGGTTTCCCCTCCCTCAACTCCTCCCAGGTCCACCTACTTACCATCTCTCCCAAATTCATACTCTTAAGTATAGAATATCTTAAGCTACTATGTATAATACGAATAATTCATGTGATAAAGTGTGAAAATTTGCATATTATTTATAAAGTTACAAATAGGACTATATATAAAATTTCATATATATGATATATGAACATATATTCAAATACCATGCACAAATAAATTGTTTTACTTGAACATCCTCTTTTAAAATAAATCTTGTATTAATAATCACTTTTCATCCAGTTTAAGATTTTTTCCAGAAAAAGTATCCACCAAGTACTATTGCATGAAACACAAAAAAAAAAATTACATTTTAAATTGATTTAGTAAAAGTTTGAGTCACAGAGTAGGACAATTTTAAAATACTATTTTAAACTTTTGCATTCTTAGTTATGCTTTCCTCTCTCCTAGAGTAATTTTCATGTGTATTCAGGACAGGCTCCTGTACAAACTTCAGTTCAAGCCATGCTTCATTAGTCAGGTAAAACTGGTCTATGTTTTCTTCTTCCTGTTTAAAAGTCTTATCTTGTGATGCTTGGCAATTCTGTTTATTTTTGCAATCAATATCTTCCATTTGTTTTGGATTAACAAACCTTTAATCTTTTAAGTTGTTACATTCCTATAAAAATTAGAACTTTAGTATAAAACTATTTTATATAAAATTAAAGCCAATTTCAGCAAGCTTCGGGGGCTGGTGAAAGATAGAAATTTTTCCTAGAGGCACAGACATGAAACTGAACATTTTTACTCTCTGTGTATTAATAAAATGTCTCCCATTTGGCAACAGGACAAGCAGATATCCCTGTTTTTTTCTATACTAACTAGAATTTTTTTTTTTTGCTCCATTGACAGATAATCTTTAGAGTAGAGCAATTGCTCCATTTTTTCCTCTCTGGGTTATTGATAACAAATACACACCATTATGCCCTAATTTATAAACATGGAATCTGAGAACTGAACTTAGACCCTGGTATTTGCAAGACAAGCATGTTACTCACAGATATTTCCCCATCTCCAAATAGTTCCTTAGTAATAACTGTCTACAGATTTAATTATACTTTATATCACTAAAATTAATTTAATGAAATTTTATATTATAATAAATTTGCTTTTAAAAAGTAACTTGAAAATAATCATCTCTTTTCAAATTATAACAATAATTAAATGTTCCAATTTTTACAGTTTTTCTACATGTGACATTGAACTACCAAAATTTAACTATTATTAAAATGTATATGAAATTAACTTTGATTACTATTTTTCTCAAACATTTAAATCTGTTCCTGTCTAATGTGAAGTATTGGCTGGCATATATGTGTTAGGTACCATTAATCCAGAATTATATGGTATAACAATAGAGTTCTACTGTATATTTATGCAGATTCATTGACTCTGATTCAATGGTCATGCAGAAACAGAAAAGAATTAATAAAGCCCTACCATGCCTCACTCTTTTTTCTTTTATAACAGTCTGTTTTTATCATTCAGGGAATCAGAATGGGGGGGATTCCAAGCTTAGGCCGGGGGAAATCCATCTCTGAATTTGCTGACCTACAGTCAAGTATGTTTCCCTTTATACATTGTAGTAATTCCTCCCCTTGGAAAGTGCATGAGAGAATTAGATAAATTATTCTTCTTTGAAAAGCATGTAGTATGTTTACACTTCCCAGGGAAATGATAGAGGTAGATCATAGATTGACTTCAAAATTAGGAAAAACACTTCTTCATATAATATTACACAGTGTCTATTTCCAATTATCTTGCCATTTGAACTTCATATCTTTGATTTATAAGCTATTACTGATATCCTAATGTTACATGTACAGAACCTCAGATTTGGAGAACTTCTGACTTGAAAAATCATTCAGTTTATTGATTTTAGGGTTGACCATTATTAGTCTATTCATGTCTGTGAAGGCTGAGATACGTAACTTACTCTATAGTCATAAATTGTAGTTACCATTTTCATTTAATAAAAAAGAATCAACTTACAACCCACAAAGTAATCAGCTACTAACCTAAACATTATGGTTTTTCATTTCCTTTGGCCCACACCTCCACTATAGAAGATAAAGGACATGAAGCTTCCAACTGCCATGTGGAGTGGTGGTCGAGATTTTCTGGCAGATCTAATTGATGTTAAAAAATTGAAACCCAACACTTAAAATCTCGTTTATCATGAGAAGACTGCAGACTATAACCAGATGGATTTTGTGATAGGTTTAGATATTCCCAACAAAGTGTTCAATGAAATTGTTACATTCATCAAGAAAGATGAATCAGGTTGAAATTTATTTAGCTTTCTATCTATTCTTCTGCTTCTTTTGAGGGTCTGTTGCTTTCCACAGTGTGAAGAATTCCATGGTTTTCTCTTTGTTTTCAATCAGCTTCAATGTATGTATCATTGAATTATTTTGCTAAATTATATACATTTGTCCTGAAAGTATGAGCACTCATAAACCTCTTAATTCATATCATGAGCTTTCTAGTTCACATTCCTTTTCCTCACTAAGAAGAGACTATTTCCTCTTTTCAAAAATATTTATTTATTTAATTCTATTTAATTCTGTCTTTGTGTTTCTGCATGTATTTATTTGTACCACAGAGGTCCAGGAGCCCATGGAATTCAGAAGAAGCAAAAATCCCTTGGAACTAGAGTTATGGATGGTTGTGAGCCACCATGTAGGTGTCTTGAACTAAATACTGGTCCTCTGCAAGATATTTTTAGGCTATGGTTTTCTTGATAGGATGCAACAGGGAATAAAATAACATCACAAAGTGGCATATAGAGCTGCATAAGATTGTTTTTTAATTTTCACAACAAATAGAACAAAAGACAATTTACAGAGTAGCAAGAAAACCGACAGCTATTCATGTGACAAGGGATTAATACACAATATATATTAAGAACTCAAAATTAGACAAAGAAGAAGTTAACAACTCAGTCAATACATAAGAAATACACATGCATTTTTAAATGAACAAGTAAAAGGAACATTACTTACATGAAAAATATTCATTGTCCTTCACCTCAAAATAAACAAAAATTATAGCTTCATATAAGATTTGATCTTATCCCTTTGGAATGACTATCATTGGGAATAAAACAAAACAAGTAAAAAAATGTAAAATATACAAGTATATAAGGGCTACATTATACACTATTCATGGGAATACAAATTAATCATACAATTATTGAAATGGGTATAGAAGTCCCTCTACAAACAAAATTATAGCCATCAGATTATATGGTTCTTTTGCTTCAAAGGTTATTCTAACAGAGATTATATAAAATGGAGAAATCTGAATGTCCATGTTTGCCATGTCACTATTCAGAACTGTCTTGTTATAGAATCAGCTTCAGTACCTAATTAATTGATATAATATTATCTTGATTGCACAAGAGTGCATGTGTGTTTTTTTGTAAATGCACATAAATAAATGCCATATCATTCAGCCACAAAGATTAAAATTACATCATTTCAAAGAACATGGATGGAATGCAAGATCATCATGCTCAATGAG
This sequence comes from Mastomys coucha, assembly GCF_008632895.1. NCBI lineage: Eukaryota > Metazoa > Chordata > Mammalia > Rodentia > Muridae > Mastomys > Mastomys coucha. Next base: position 164,933,191 of record NW_022196904.1, on the reverse strand, counting down.
TCCATATTAAAAGAGACATACTCTCACATGTTTGTTGTCTAATTTAGAAAAAAAAAAAAAAAGGACATGAAGGAGCAGACTGTACTACCAAGGGACCAGGGAGATAAAGGATTGTCATGGGTAGGTGAACATTATCAAAGAAGAGTCATAGGAAGATGAGCATTACCAAAGCACATTGCAGTCTTCTAAGGAAATATAAACATAATTTTAGTTACAAATTATTTATTCTAAAACATATCAATTAGCCTTTGCATTTTAGCCTTCTAAATCTTTATTCTAGAAGGGCAGTTATACAATGGTTGCTGAGCCTCAGGCAGGTGAGTTAGCTCTTCAAATACAATGACTTGGATGTTCTCTTGAGTGACTCCCTAAGGAGGCCTTGACATGAGTGACATGAGACATTAGGAAATCAAAAGTCACCACAGCTCTCCAAATCAGACTCTAAATAATTTCTTCTACTTTGAAGTAGAGTTATAAAGAATCATTTCAAAGCACACATGAGCAGTTGACCCTGCATATGCTGCGTGATGGGAAGAGTAGTAGATACTTTGAGATATTAAGCCTGATGTCTAACTGAGTCACTTACCAGAGTCTCCTGGCCACAAGTGAAGAGTCAGGGCAGCAGAGCAGGCATATTCTATGGTTAGGAATAATGGAGGCAGGAACATGATTTACCTGCAGAACAGGTTTCTCCCTGGTGCTGGGCAAGTAGAGGACATTTGTATGCGCTAATTTAGATTCCTGCTACCGTGGTTTTTTTCCTCAGTGGTGGACTAATGAGCTAAGGCAGACCCTTTCTTCTCTAAGTTGCTTTTGTCAGGATATTTTATCACAGCAGCAGAAAAGGAAACAAAGGCAGTAAGATATTTAATGATTACCTTAAGTAATTGACAGGTTATCTAGACAAAATGTAAACAGAGAAGCACTGTAGTTAATGATATCATAGGGATAGTATGTCTAACATGTATCCAGGTTTAGCCTCTGTCAACACCTGTGTGCATCTTTTAGCAAGTCTCTTTGGTAAAGAGTCGTTTGTTTATTCTAGTAACTTAATACATAGATACCTTTATTTATAAATGGGCAATGCATTTGAAAAAAGAGCAGATAGAGCGGATCCTTTCCAAATATGATAAAGCCTGTTCAAAACTGAATATAGGCCTATAAAATTGCTTTTATATACCATGTCTGAATCATAACTCTTCAATATGGAGGAAGCAACAAGTCTACAAATGGTATTATTGGACATTCTATGAACACTGCAAGTAACTGTGGAGGTAGACCTGATGAAAGTTCAGGTATACTGCAGGCAGCAGACCCATAGCAGCCCAAGTACCCTAGAGCTCAGTTCATCACACTTTCTTCCTCAGATGCTGAATATGGAGCATACTATAGGATTTGATGTTTGCTCTACTGAGCCTCCCTTTTTTTTTGCTATTCTGCTGACATTCAGGCTCTACCTCCCCATCCATAGCAACATGATCAAATTGGGCCAGCAACTGTGATAGGCAGGTTCTAAGAGGGGAAGTGGGACAGGAACATCCAGAAGCATAAGAAACCTCCGACTGCACTGAATGAGATGAGAACTGGCTCTCAGAATACAGCTTCAGTAAACAGCTTGTTTAATGGGGGAACAAAGGCTACATAAACATTTGTGGGGGTAAGTATGGGTTTATAGGGTGAGTGTACATCATTGGCTGTGGCCAGGGGACTGGGGATGCCTTGTTTGTATCAGAAAGCACTTCCAGACATGATCTTGTATAGGAAGAGGAAGTTTAACCTGCTACCAAGCTACATGACCTCCTCCAGGGGGCAAAGGTGGACTCAGGGCTACATGTACCAGGACATAGAGGCCCAGGGCAGGGGCAAGTGGTCCTACTCCTGCTGATCTCAGGATGAGATTTCTGGGGTTTGGAGATGTCTCATATTAGAAGTATCAAACTTTGCTTTTTGATATTAAAGTGATAACATTTAAGGGTTGCTTTGAATCTCAGAAGAGACTTTTACAGAGAGTTCACACATGGGGACTCAAACTTAATTAAATTTACTTTGCTTTATGAGATAGCCAGGAACTTTTGAGGGTCAGTGACAAAATGTAATTTGAATATGAATAGTCTCACAGGAACTCATATATTGAATGACCATTTCTCTACTGGTAGCACTATGCTAATATATTGTGAATCTTTAGGGTGTGGGATACTTCTTGCCATGGTAAGTTACTAGAAATGTCCACTTGTTTTTAGCCATGCACAGAGCCATCACTACTTCCTGATTGCCTACACTGTGAAGAGCTGTCATCAAAGGTTCTGGCAACCACAGAATAAACCACTCTTCCATGCTTTCTTTCCTTGGATAGATTGCAGAATAAATCTTTTCTCTGCTGTTTCTATGAGGTATTTAGCTATAGTAGTGCAAAACTAATTAGTGCAGTCATGAATAGATCAAAGGTGGATTTGTGTGAACTATTTTATTGGTATTTACAGAAGTATGATTTAATGTTGAGTGTGAATTTGTTCTCTGAATATGAAATAAAAGTCCTTGAAACCAAGTTGAGAGTAATGTGTCTTAATCATTTTATGAAGTTGTTTAAATATTCAGTCTGTGGAGTCAAGACTTTCTGTGCTTCTGTGGTTATTTCACTCACAGCTATAACATATTGAGCTAAATTTTACTTCTTTGCTTCAATTACATCATCTGTAAATTAAATGCAGTGACTGTTCATAAATTATAGTCCATTTTATTTATTAACATTTCTTTTAAAAGCTTTAGAATATGTTAGCTGCATTGCTTCCTGTAAAATCTTTTAGAGTACATTTCTTTATGTTACTAGATATAAAGTACTGTTTCCCCCAAATGCATTTTTCTGAAGGTATAATTTTATTCTCTGGATCCTCCATACATCGCTGTGGTTTAGAAATAAGTATCTCCTGAATAGTGAGATGTCTTTAGGCTCTGCTACATAATTAGGAAATGGAAGAAAAGAGAATGTCTGAGAAAAATGTTTGAAGATATTTTGAATGAAATTTTGTCTAAGTTGATGAAGATGTAAATCCTGATTTGAGCAGTGGCTATCTTTCCAGTGAACTACCATATCTGTCAAATGAAATGTCAAGTATTACATAAGGATTGTTGTCACAGAAGGAGGCTATCCTAAAATATTCCAAAGCTGCATTGACTCATGAGTTACCCCCCTTCCCACGTCTTCATTCTGTGACTGCCCCATGTTCCAAATATCCTAAAACATTTGGAGAACATCATAGTATTTCAAGATGTGCATTTTCTTCAAAGTTATGACTATGACACTCTACTTCTTTTAAGTTACAGGGAGAGAACAATTTTTAATCAAAGGCTTTCAGTGTTTCTGAAGATATGTAAAATTACTCATAGCAAAATCTTGAAATTATTAGAAAATGAAATTAGCAGAATAAAACATAGTCAAAGGGTTGTGAAACACTGGAACATATCCCTCCAAATTACAAATTCCAAAGCATTGGTGGCCAGGCTACAGGAAAATATCTGTGAATTGATGACCAAAATAACAACTCAATAGAAAAACAAATAAAAAAGTTTCTACATTTCTCAAAGACAAGCATGGTGTATAGCTATTTTATATATGTTGTTTTTTTAAATAATTTCTTTGTATATTATATGTTTCAACATATTTATCCCTATAGCCTCCCCTTCCCTCTTACTTTTCTCCTTCATTTCCTCAATTTTCCTTATGGACTACATATGTGCACACATGCATGTGTGCATGCAAACACGCACACATCGCATACACTGGCACATATATATGGTTTTATGTGAGTATACAAATCCAGGATCCACAAATAAGAATAAACATGCAATATCTGTCTTTTTAAGCCTAGCTTATTTCACTCAGTCAGATGATTTCCAATTGCATTCATATTTGGCAAATAACATAATTTCATTCTTATGTTTAAATAGAAACTTCATGTGTTTGTTTTGTTTTGACATTTGCCTGTTCGTAGATGCCTGAATTGACTCCATAATTTCTATTGTGACCAATGCTACAATATATATTGATGGCCAGCTATCTAAGTATCTAAGCTACCTAAGTATCTAAGTATCTAAATATTTTGACTTAGAGTTTGGGGAAGGTATGCAAATAGGGTATAATTGGTTCATATGTGCCACGGGCCAGCCAGTCTGGGCCACCCTTAACCCGTGGGGGAAACAGGATCCTAGTCAGGTCGACAAGGGGTTGGGGAAGAAATGACAAACAGAAAACACAAGGGATTGCAGAATCTGAGTGCATCTGTACAAAGTAAAAATCAGGCTTATATAGTATACAGAAACAGGGCAAATAACAGAAGTCATGTAGGCAGGAGATGGCCACATCAAGATCAGTGAGAACAAGCAGCCAGGTGCAAAGCAGAGGAACAGTGATGTCCTTCTTCCTGTGCTATTTCGGTAGCCCCAAGATAAATTCTCTGGGTCTGTCTGAGGCAAGTAGCTGAAGGTCGAATTCTAGCAGTCCTTGGCTGTAACATAGATAATTAGTGACAGAAGCCCTACAACTTCTTTCTGGTATGTAAAACAATTCTGCTTTGTGTGAGACTGCTCTGATAATTAGTGCCTAACTGCTATCTCTAACTTTGGAGACACCCTGTCTGGTAAGACACCTTCTTTGTAAAAATTCCAAGCTAATTACAGCTAGGAAATCTATTAGGATTATTGAAACACTGTGAAGGCCAGGAAATAATGTTTAATCTCAGTTTTAGCTAAGAACAAAATATTTCTTAGGGCACCTTTATGCCTGAATAAAGAAAGCACACAAATCTCTTCACAGACTTTAGCAGAGACCATCTCCTAAGATGTCAGTGACTGAATACTCCGGGAGACTGGCTCTCTGTGAAGCATACCCCTCAGGTCTGTGATCAGGTTTTTAGGCTTGACATGCAGACACAACTGAAGTAGATGAGTGTTGCATGACACTTATGGTATATTTTTTCACTTAAAAAATCCCTAGATTCTTTGATCAAAATATAGAGAAAATTTCCTAGAAAGAGTTCTTCAAAAAGATTGAGGTAATTCTACTGGGTTTTTGTTTACTGTTGAGGATTTCATATATTATTGCATTAAAGAGATATGGTGATCATCAATAAAATCAAGTAGTAAATTTTAGCAACACAAGTGGTAGGAAGCCCCTTATATTTGTCAGTTACATCAGTGTGATAAAATGCTTGAGAAAACCAGGTTTTCTTTCATTTTTGAAATGCCTGAAAAATAGAAAATAATAGCATTCTCTTCCAGGGAATGTGTCTGACAGGAACTAGTTCACTGGTATCATTGACTACTAAGCCTTGACCTGTGACAGAAGTTCCAGTGTTCTTTACTCAGAACATCCTAATTGGAGAGGCACTGGGAAGACAGTTCCTTTCTGAAGGAAATGGGAGAAGCAATGAATTTGAGGGAAAGGCGAGGTGGCAGAGGCTGAAGAGAGGGAATGGAGTAGAGGCTGTGCTCAGGATGTATTGTATAAGAGAAGAAAAAAGAAAAAAATGTAATGTACCTTATAGCAAACTATAAAGTAGACTAAAATGAAAGATGAAGACTCTCTCTTTATATATTGACTAATACAATTCATGTGTATGAATTGTATATATATATTCATTTCTGTGAAAATACTCATCCAGACTGAGTACAGTAATGCCAAAGATAAAAGTGTGTAGCGGACAACAAACAACCACCCCTCACATGATCATACTTACATAAAAGCTTAATGTCAAAACCCCGCTCCTGGAGGTCAGGTTCTTCCCAAGGATTTCTCTATGCATTCCTGATAAAGCATGCACGTGTTCTTTGTATGTGTCTTTCTCCCACTCACTGTGTTTTGGCTTCTAACCCAACACCAAATAATAACTACATTTGTACATAAAGTATGGGCTCCTAATTAGTTAAAGTTAACTAACAAAAAGTGTTTGCAATTGTCTGTGCAACCCCAGATCTCTCTACCTTCCTTTTTCCAGTGGCTTTGCTCCCAACAAGCTCTCTTTCTTCTCCTGGTCTGTGAACTTCACTTTCTTTCTTTTTTTTTTTTATTAGATATTTTCTTTATTTACATGTAAATTTCTCCTTTCACAGTTTCCTGTCCAAAAAGCAAAGAAACAAACAAAAACAAAAACAAACCTCTGTTGCCTCCCCCCTCCCCATGCCTGCCACCTCACCCTCTCCTACTTTCTGGCCCTGGCATTCCCCTACACTGGGGCACAGAACCTTCACAGGGCTGAGGTCCTCTCCTCCTATTGATGATTGAATTTGCAATCCTCTACTATACACATGCTGCCAGAACAATCAGACCCCTCCATGTTCAGTCCTTGGTTGGTGGTTGAGACCCTGGGAGCTCTGAGGGTACTACTTAGTTCATATTGTTGTTCGTCCTAAGGGACTGCAAACCCCTCAGCTCCATTGGTCCTTTCTCTAACTCCTTCACTGGGGATGAACTTCACTTTCAAGGCGCATATTAATAAGGATTTTATATAACTGTTATATCAAGGTTTTGGGGTTTTTTTGGGGGGAGACAAAAAGGAATTGCAGTTACCTCAAAAGGACAAAGAACAAAAGTCTAGCTTCACCAAAGTTCAAAGTTCTAGTGTTTTCATTACATTATTCTAACAGTAACAATAAAATATCTGCACCTGTCTGACCATGACACCTAAAGAAATAGTGTTATCATTTCCCCCATGACCCTGTTTTCTTGATTTCAGAGTAAACTGGTGGCAGCCATAAGATTGGGCCTAGGCATGTAGAGTGGGGTTTTGTAGTGTTGTAGAAGAGAAACCCATCACTTTAAGTTTGTAGTTTATTTGAGGTGGGGGCAGTTGTTTAGTAGCATTTTGACACTCTGTAAGAGTAGAAGGTGCTTTGTGGGATCTGTGGAATACAAGTGTCTAGCTATAAGAACCAGGTTTTCTTTCATCTTTGAAATGTGAACAATGCCTGAAAAATAGAAAATAATAGCATTTTCTTGCAGGGAATGTGTCTGACAGGAACCAGTTCACTGGTATCATTGACTACTAAGCCTTGGCCTGTGACAGAAGTTCAAGTGTTCTTTACTCAGAACATCCTAATTGGAGAGACACCTCACTGCTGAATTCTGTGCCTCCTGTCTTCTGGTCCTTCAACAGAGTTAGAGGCAGATGCAGATGCATGCACAGATGAGTTCACCCAGTCCCTGGCACTTCTTTCATGTTTGAGCAGCAGCTTAATTTCCACCTACTGAGCAGAAATGAACCAAGATTTGACCTTATACCTGGCAGTATATATTGGTACACTGTAATATTTTCTGTAACCATACAAGTAATCCAAGCTTTCTTTGAATCAGAAATGTCCCCACTATGTTTTTAACATTACAACCTGTGGTGGGGCTTTTGAAAGCTCAGTCAAACTGTTTCTGATTCTACTTCTTCACTCCATTTGCCAAACTTCACCCCAATGTCACATGTCTAGGAACTAAAATTCTCTCAGCTCTCATATCTTCCAAACTAATGGTGAACTCTGGCCTCTGAAACTAAGCCAAACAAGTCTTCCTTGCATGAAGATTATTCTGTCATGTGTTGCAGCACAAAAATGAGAAGGGGGTTAACAGATAAAACCATGTCATAAAATCATAAATTTCTATGTAAAATTATCTTTACCAACATAGAAATATTTATAAATAAAATATGCAGTATAGCATACACACACACACTTCCTATCTGGTTCCTTGAACATAAAATAAATTATAAATTTCTCTCTCCCTATACACACACACACACATACACACTCACACACACACACACACACACACACACACACACATACTCTTGTATATTTATAAGGAAAAGTGAAATGTAATTAACTCAAAGAAGGATATTATCCCTAAACATCAGTGTCATTTTTACCTATCAGTTGACAAAATTCTTCACAATCTCATTCTTTGATATTTATATATTCTAAATGTTGTTAAAGCCTTGTATATCACACAAACTTTTTCATCTATGCAAATCATTCATTTTTCAAGATTTGGGAGACACATTTTATTAAAATCTTACCAAGTGTTTGTATTTAGAATTATGTTCCCAAATGTGAGCCAAGTGATTGTAGACTATTTTTCTGACCACAATATCAGACAGAAGTGAATTATGAGAGCAAAATCAAGCTCATTGTAGTGGGAAAAGTATAGCTGAGTTCATGGTAGCATACACAGGGTTGACCAGGAAACAGACTCATGCCCAACTCCTCATATTTCCACCAGAATTCATCTACATGCATTGAATAGACTTCTCATATTCTCTGTGTTCTGCAGACTCCTAAAATATTTCCACTGCCTGTGAATCAAAAGCACAATTAGGAGCTTTTGGAAGAATTTTCAGACTTAAAACATAAGAAGGACCTTTACAAAGAATTTCCTGACAACTGAACAAACTAGAAAGGCTACACTATGTATACCTGGGTAATAGTATTTTAAAATCCATCAGGTGGCCAAACTAGTAAAGGAATCATATGAAAACACCCAAGAATTACTAGAAAAGGCAAAGTCGAGTCCATTAGTTTGTCTGATATTGGACAGAGCTGAACATGGGGAACTGGAAAAGTTTCAGCAGTCTGTCCCGGCTAGGTTTATATGAACGTGATACAAGAAGAGTCACTTGGGAAGAGACACTCAAGAAAAAGTCGAGAAACTTTTCTTGTTCTAGTTCTTTTGCTATCTAATTCTGATAGTGGACATAGCTCAGAAAGGCAGATGGAGCTATGTCTAATTTAATGGCATCTAGAAACTGAGCCACACTTGTTAAAGAGCAACATGTATTACAAAAGCATCCTAACACAGCAAAGAGTGCTTAACATTCTTCTCTGGGGTTATTAAAGTGGACTCCCTATTTCATCCGTTTTTGGAACTTTAACAATTGTCATTTACCAAGAAGGGAAGCAAGGAAGAAGGGCTTTCGTAGCCTGGGCATGAGAAACATGCTGTGATAGCCATAAACACATCTGCTTCCACCCTCTGCTCAAAGGCAGAAAGTTGCTCTCCCTGTTTCTCTGGGAATAGTCAGCAGAGGAACATAATCCTTTCAGCTTGGGTAGTTGGGGACATTAAGAATCCAGAACCCTACCCCTCACCCAAACTGGACAGTATCTGCATTTGATTACATCCTGTTTGTTTACACATCAAAATTAAGAATCTAGAAATCCATTACTTTCACCCTCCATGACATTAATCCATTAGGAAAATTTCACATGGAAGGATCTTTTGATTCTGAGTTTAATGAACCACTGTATTTCTGAAACCAGTAGGGACTGGTGAGCACTTGCTGAGAAGAACATACTTAAAGTGAAAGAGAAAAGATGAGGTGCAGAGGAAAAGAGGACATAGAGAGAAAAGAAGTGTATTTGCTACAGTGTGTCTAAACCTGTTTGTGTTAAAAACAACAACAGAAAAGAATCTATAGACTGATTTATCAACCACAAACCTTTGTTGACCTTATGGTACTGCTGTCTGGGTATTTATAGGTCAGTGACATTTTCTTGCTTGTTTGAAGTCTAAGTAAAACCATGAAGCAGCACTGGCACCTGCTAAGTTGTAACTAGAATGTGTAAGATTTTATGACTCATTGTAAGAATGGTTCAGTCCTTTTACGTATAAAGTCATGAATGCCTTAGCTCTTTCACTAATTGTTGATTATACTTCACAACTGGAATTAAATTAGCATATATTCTTCCTAAACAGAGGGAAGTTGTAAAAGTGCTGGATGAAAAATTCCACAGCCTGTAAATTCTGCAGGGAAAAACCCCAAAATTATGTTTATAATATTAAAATAATATTAGAGTAATATTTCAAAAACCATTTTGTATAAAACGCTTAGAATTCTAAATCATACAGATGAAACATGAAATGTCATTCTCCAATATGAATAAAATAGGCAAGAAAGTCGTAGCCATGACAAAAAGTTTATACATCATGGGTTTATTTACTGGTGGTTTTCCTTTACAAACATTTTTTTATCACTGGGCTAAAGTTTCTGTTAGCCACACTTTAAGTTTTATGAGGTGAAGATGAAGCTTCATTCTGCTATACGAGGCTCCCTAGTTTCCCATCATCATTTATTCAGAAGCTGTCTAGTCACCAATGTACATTTGTGTCCTTTCTGCAAAATTAAAATGATTAACACTGTGTTGTTTAGTTTTGAATTCTTCTATTATATCCTCTTGTGTTGTATTGTATTGTATTTTATTGTGTTGTATTGTATGCCACTCCTCTCCACTCCTCTCCACTCCACTCCACTCCACTCCTCTCCCCTCCACTCCATTCCACTCTATTCTATTCTATTCTATTCTATTCTATTCTATTCTATTCTATTCTATTCTATTCTATTCTATTCTATTTTTTACTTCTCTTCTAGCCTGTCCTATGTGTCAATATACTCTGTTTTTGTTACTATATCAAGTTTGACTTGAAATCAGATATTGTTATACACAACAAATAATAAATGTAATTAAAAATAAAATGTCAGGACGTTATGGTACATGTCTTTAATCACAGCACTCAGGAGGCAGAGACAGGAAGATCTCTTTGTATTTGAGGCTAGCCTGATATACAATTTAATTCCAGACCTTCCAGGACTATCTAGTGAAACTTTGCCTTAAAATCTGTCTGTGTGTCTATGTGTCTGTGTGTCTGTCTTTATCATCTATCTATCTATCTATCTATCTATCTATCTATCTATCTATCTATCTATCTATCTATCAATAACTAGGTAAATAAATAACCAAGCTACTAAAAATCAGAGAAGATATCCTAAAACTCTCTCCCTGTATTATATTGTGGTTCCCATATTGTATTGCATCAGTCTTTCCCACTGGATTAAAAACATTTCCCTACAAGGAACAATTTCTATAGAAGGGATTCAGGAATCTTTCATTCTGTTTCCCTTTGCAAAACTTTCCATTCTCCTTTGTCAGTGAAACCAGTGTTTTCCCCATCATCCACCTTTTAGGATAATGCCTCTCAAGCCGTCCCCAGAATGTTTCTCACAAACGCTATTATTCCATATAAGGCTGTTCCCAGCCACATTATGTCAGAAGCAGTTTTACATTGATCCTGCCCAGATAATGTCTGAGCTATAACAAGACAAGTTATAAAAAACTGTGTTCATTATAAGGAGACTTATTTTTTCTACTTTTTACTTCCTTTTCCTAGAGATTTTTGAATATGACAGCTGCTTTGTTTTTGTCAATTCTTAATACCAGGTAGCAACATAAAGGAGATGATACATTCAGAGGAGAGCACATGGTGACCTAGAAAACAAGATTCAACAACAAATCAGACTTTACTTTTAGAATTATTTATTTTTATTATTTTATTTTACTATGATTGTGTTTGAATGCATGATATTTATGTATGAGTGTATGCAAACTTGTGTGTGTGTGTGTGTGTGTGTGTGCGTGTGTGTGTGTGTGCACATGTGTACACACACCAGAGGACAACTTTGTGCAATCAATTTTTCCCTTCTACCTTTACACAGATTTCAGATATAGGAACCAACCTCAGGTCCAGTCATGATATGAGGGTTTGTGTCCAGTCTTATTTTATCTTATTAGGCTATGTTTGATGGATATATCTGGAAGGCCTGATCTGTTTTTTGGTTTTGTTGTTGTTTGTTTTATTTTGGTTTGAAAGGAAACGAAGGGGGAGTTGATCTGGGGGGAGGGAAAATGGAGAAGGGACTAGGAGGATCTGATGGGAGCATGTGCTGAGACTCACAACCAAATATTAGGCAAAGACAGAGGAATTCCACATAAGAAGGGAGGGTGGTTTGTAGGAGTTAGAGGGGTCAAGGATACCACAAGAACATGGCTCTCTGAATCACCTAATCAGGGCTCATGGGGCTCACAGAGACTGAAACAATAAGCCTGAAAAGTGGGCATCTAGAAAGAGGGAACCTTGTCTGAGAAAAATGACTCCATTAGACTGTAGGCAAATCTGTGGAGCACTTTCTCTTTCTCTTTCTCTTTCTCTTTCCTTTCTTTTCTTTTCTTTTCCTTTCTTTCCTTTCCTTTTCTTTTCTTCCCTTTTTTTCTTTTTGATAACTTTTATTTTTTCCTCATATGGCACATCCTGCAGTTTCTTCTCCCTCCACTTTTCCCAATCCCTCCTCCTCTCTACCCCTCTTTCCAAGAATATCCATCAAACATAGCCTAAGAACATAACAATAAGTCTGAGCACTAATCCTCATAGCATAGCTGATATAGCAACCCAGTAGGAGGAAAGAGGTCTCAAGAACAGGCAAGAGTCAGAGACACTCCCCACTTCTATTGTTGGGACTCCCACAAGAACACTAAGCTACAGAACTGTAAGGTATATGTAGAGGACCAGGCTGAGACCCATACAGGGTTCATGTTTATCATTGCAGTCTCTGTGAGAACCTATGAGCCCTGCTAAGTTGATTCCGTTGGCCATGTTCTTGTGATGTCCTTGACTCCTCTGGCTCTGCAATCCTTCCTCCCTTCTTTGGGGTTCTTCTGACTTCACTTAGTAGTTGTGGTTCTCTGAATCTGTTCTCATCAGTTGCTGGATGATGCCCGTCTAATGACATCTGGGCTATTCACTGTTCTACCAGCATAGCAGAATATCACTAGGAATCATTTCATTGATTTCTTTTTTGCCAGTTGTGTTTGGTTCTATCATGGGTCTCTGGGGGGTCTTGCCTCTGGTTCATGACCCTCTAGGAAGTATCAGATATGAGCTCTATCTCATAGCATGTACTGGACATTGGACTTGTCATAGGATGGCCATCCCATAAGTTCTGTATCACCATTGCCCAAGCAATAGGACAGATTTTAGGTGCAAGGTTTTGTGACTAGGTTAATATTCCAGTCCTATCACTAGGAGTAATTCCTAGTTACAGAAGATGATCAGTTTAAAGTCTGTCTTAGTTAGGATTTTACTGCTGGGAACAGACACCATGACCAAGGCAAGTCTTATATAGGACAACATTTAATTGGGCCTTGTTCACAGGTTCAGAGGTTCAGTCCATTATCATCAAGGTGGCAGTATGGCAACATTCAGGCAGGCATGGTGCAGGCAGAACTGAGAGTTCTGTATCTTCATCTGAAGGCTGCTAGTGGAAGACTGACTTCCAGGCAGCTAGGGTGAGGGTCTTATGCTCACACCCACAGTGACACACCTACTCCAAAAACACCACACCTCCTAATATTGCCACTCCCTCGGACAAGCATATACAAACCATCATAGGGTCCATATCCCCATTGCTAAGAGACTTCAGTAAGGTCACTCTTGTAGATTATAGGGAGTTGCTACTGCACTAAGTTTCTACTTTGCCCCTGAAATGCCTCCCAATCACAGTCATCTCTCCCAGTACTTTCTCCCTCTGTCTATCCCACCCCCTCTATCTAATCCCTCGTGTTCACATACTCATCTGCTCCCAGTCTACCTATAATGTTGAACATTTTCTTGATTAAGGATGAAGGTTGGAGGGTTGAAGCCACTGTGGTAGATGCCACTCACCCCTGGGTAGATGGTAAAAGAAAAGGAATTGAGCAAGCAATGGGAAGTAAGCTAGTAAGAAGAATTCCTCCAAAGCCTGTGCTTCTATTCCTGCTTCCTGGTTCCTGCCTTGATTTCCTGCCCTGGCTTATGTTAATAATAGACTATGATCAGGATATGTAAGCCAAATGAATTACTTTCTCCTCAAGGTTATTATGTTTACTATAGCAAAAAAAGCACACTAGAATAGTGTTTGTTTGTTTTCATATATTGTGGGTACTATGACTTTGTGAGTATTATGTGTTTTGAATCTTGTATCTCCTCCCTACTTACCTAAATTACAAAAAACAAAACAAAACAAAAACAAAAAAAATTTTCAAAATAAAACCCTACTTTCAAACCCTCTGTTTTGTTCACATTTGCAAGATTTCTCCATATACTTCATTTTCAACAAATAATAAAAGCTTCTGTTAAACTTACTTACACCTAATTCTTCAAAGCAGCTTAGGGTAATGTTTACAGTTTTAACAAAAATACATATTGATTAATTATTCCCTTCCTAATCACTGAAGAACTCTTTCATGTTAATTGCACAGTCAGGGAAATGAGACTTGGGAAGAAGCATTAGAGCACATGACAGATCACAGAGATGATAATCCTAGGAAGAAATGTTGGGAGTTGTCCATCTTGAAAGCTTTGCAAATATTTGGTTTCTTGGAAAATGTCAGAGTTCATTGCAGCCATAGCCACTGCTCATCATAGAGGAGGTCATCCAAAGAACATATTCATGCTGATATTTATATAGAGAGGAAGGGACAAAGAGAATTAAAACTCCATTTACACTCCAGAGAGCCTAGAGACTTTACATTGGTGACAGTGAGTATGAAGTTGTGGTATTTCAAACCTTTTTAGAATTTCAGTTCACAACATATTCCTATGGGAAATTCATTCTATTTTAGATACATCATAATTTCCATTGAAAATTACCACCATGATTGACTGTACAGAAAGTTACTTTGCTATGGTGTATTTGTCTTCTTTTCTCTATCATGCCTTGACAGTAATCATTTATGGAAAAAAAATAGAACAGGACACAGCCAAGTTGGTATCGCGAATGTGAGCTACCATAGCTAGGCTCTGTATCAATGGTAGAGTTAATGATTTGTGTTGAAAATATTTCTTTTCCAGTATTTGTATTTTCTTTAAAATATGTCTATGAAAAGTTCTGAAAAACATCTGTGGAATTCATCTTGTGTTATTATTCATCAAAAGAAGACCATGTTGGCAGTAGTGACTACATAAGGTCCCTTGGAGCCACACACTCTGTTTCCATGAGACTGTGTATCCCACATTGCTTCTCTCACACCCTGCTATGGTTGTTCTATTGTTCTTCCCAGCTTTATTCTGTTGGGATAGAGTTATAAAAGGTTTTAGATGAATGTGTGTAACAGTTTTGTTGACGAAAACCAAATAATGATCATGATTAAGTTAGGACAAGTTCTAGAAAGAGTGTTTTCTGAAAAGTATGGACAATTACTCTGTGTTTCATATGTGCTGTCTTTTGAAAAGTGCAGAGGTATTTCTGAGTCTTAGAAGGTGATATGACTAACTTTCTAGTATGTAAGGTGACAGATGGACAATGTACATCTGATAACATGAGTCTACCTGTCCACATGTACTGTATTATGCTGGTAAATATTTCCCAGCAGGTTTAAATGTGGTGGCTACTGAGAACAATGTGTTTTGTTCATGCAATTGGAAAAATAATTTGCCTTTTGGAAGCCAAACCGAAGAATCCTGAAGCTGATATGAATGTGGTAAGCTCTTCCTGTTAATCAACATATGTTCAAAGATTTGTCCCTATTCCTTTTACGCATCCTTTCCAGATGGTTAAATTTATGATAATTTGACATTTCTCTTTACCTAAAACACACTACCATATTCTACAAAGAAAATTTACTGGAGAATCATAAAAGTATCCAAGTGGCCAAACTAATAAAAATCATGTTTTCTCTTCTGTGTTTAGAGTGAGATATGTTCCTACTGGGGCTATGAAAGTGAAGAGCATGAGGTTATGACTAAGGATGGTTATCTTCTCTCAATATTCCGGATTCAGCATGGGAAGAATGAGGGACAGGATTCGTACAACAGTGAGTGACAAAGAGTGCTCAGAGTGAAAGGCATACTGTGCAAACCTTTCCATTATTTACCCCTTGTGAGGAGCCCCCATACCTCCATGGCTTCAACAGGCAAAGCTAGGTGCTTGTCCTGTATGATGCTTGCCATGGGAGTTGATGTTATTAGAAGAAAAGGACCATCGGTCATGTAAATTTAGGCTTCTGAGCAGAATGAAAGCTCAGAATACCTGCTGGAATGGCCAAGAACTTCCAGCATTGACTGCAATGTTCATAACACTGCAAGGCTTGAATTACAGCTCTAAGTATTCAGTGTGTCGTTCTTGATGACAGGTGCATCTGGTTCATTCTGACTCAATGGCTAAATGTTCAAGGATTTGTTGTTGGAGTTATTTATTTAAATTTTTGCATATTATCCTTTGCTTGGAAATTGTATAAATTAAAAACATTTAGTAGGGAAATTCATATTTACTCAATAAGGAACAGGAAGAATAAAGTAATTCCGTTGAGTCCAGTGATTATTTTACTCTGAGGAAAACAAGTGAAATTATGATTATCAAATGAGGATAATCTGCTGTTAGCAACTCAGTCTGGATTATACATGCACTATGGTAAATAAACAAGCCAACTAAACAAAACAAACGAACAACTACTAAAACAAACAAACAAACAAAAAACCCAAAAAACAGAAAAACAAAACCCTAAACCAAAACACCCCAAAAACCAAAAACCAAAAACCAAACAATTACTAAAACAAACAAGCAAACAAAAAAAACCAAAAAAAACCCTAAACCAAAACACCCCAAAAAACAAAAAACAAAAACCAAACAACTACTAAAACAAGCAAGCAAACAAAAAACAGAAAAACAAAACCCTAAACCAAAACACCCCAAAAAACAAAAACCAAAAACCAAACACCAAGCTTTGTTGCCTTTAATCACAGCACTGGGGAGGCAGAAGCAGGTGGATCTGTGTGAGTTCAAGGCAACCCTGGTTTATATAACAAGTTCCAGGCCAGCCAGGACTATATGCCACAAAGCAAGAACAAACGAACACAAAACACTAGTCAGAAATAATAACAAAAATCCTGAAATCAAACGGTATTCTTATGACTCAAATTTACATTACCAATCAAGTATTTCCCAGGAGGAGATAGGTGTCAAAGAGAATGAGGGAGGGTGTAAATATGAGAAAATTGCAGGGGCATACATATATGAAATACAATGAGCTCCATTATTTTGCATTCTTAAAAATCAGTAGTAAATAACAAATACTTTTTGTTTTCTTTTCAGCCAAGAAGCCAGTCGTGTATTTGCATCATGGGTTGACTGTGTCTGCTGACTATTGGGTTCTTGACCCCCCCAGCAACTGTCCAGCCTTCCTTCTGGCGGATGCTGGTTTTGAGGTGTGGCTGGGGAACAGCAGGGGCACTAACAATGCCAGGAAACATGTGCGCTTAGACCCAGATTCTAAAGAATTCTGGGCTTTTAGGTAAGAGAAAAGATCTTTTATCCTGGTACATTTTCCTTAAAACTATCTTTAATGTCTTTTAGTTGTCACAGATTTACTCAGTTTGACCAAAAGGACACCATTAGAATGTCATAAGTAATGAATAATATTTTGAGTCTTTAAGATTCATTTTAGTGTGTATCTGTGTATGTCTATATGTGTGTAGAGTGTGTGGATAGCTGTGTGTTTATGTGTGTGTATGTGCATGCATATATGTCTGTGTATATGTATATGTAATGTGTATGTCGGTGTGTCTGTTTATGTCTGCATGTGTGTAGTGTGTGTGCATGAGTGTATTATCTGTGTATGTATCTTTGATGTGTGTGTATGTCTTTCTGTGTACTATGTATGCATGTGTTTTCATATATGTGAGTGCAGAGGCCACAGGATTTGTATCTGTCCTGCTGATGCTGGAGTTTAGATGGTTGTGAGCTGTTATTTAGAGCAGTAAGTGTCTTGAAGCACTGAGACATCTCCAGCTCCTTAAATAATATTTTAATGGTTAATAGGTTAAAAGCTTGACTAAAATTTTATATTATTAATTTAATTTAAGATTAAAAATAATATTTCTATACCATTTCTATATACCTCTTTACTTGTAACTACCAATCACATTGCTACTTCATCTTTTTTTTATAAATTATTTCATTGTTTTTGACTAGAAAAGATGTTCATATTCTGTATATACTGCTTGATAAGTATAGACCCAAATTCCAATCATCTGTATATTTTTCTTTTGTTATGGCTCTCTAATTTTTATGAAAACATAATAGGGAAAGAATTAAAAAAAATACTTAAGATTCATTTCTATTACAAAATGTCAGAAGACAGTTGTGAAATGTGTTGTTATTTTCTAAAAGCTTTTTCTGTTTTCCTTTTTTAGTATTTACCCACTTTACTGACCATTTTAACCTATCTTACCCAAATACAAATAATAACTTCATATACATGTTATGGGAGTACTATAGAATATATTTATCATAAACTCTGGTATAGAACAAGTGCATTTGAAGATAGAGTTGGCCATATAATTGGCTCTGATCTCTGGCTCTAGTCAAAGTGCGCCAAGGCACTGTGGGTATTTTAGGAAGCAGGAAGAGACATGGTGGAGGGTCTGGAGGAGCTATTTGATAAGCATTATCTCAGTACTCATGCAGCCCTTTAGAAATTATTTTCATCAGGGTTTATCCTGCAAGGATAATGTTCAATCACTATAATTAACAAAAGCTCTCCATTTTTGTTTATACAGTTTTGATGAACAAATAGCATATGACCTCCCAGCCAACATTGATTTCATCTTGAACAAGACGGGACAAACACAACTTTACTATATTGGCCACTCCCAGGGCGTCTATCTTGGTATGTGGAGAGAGATTGAAATCTGAACACACTGTAATTTTTTATCATAAACCACAAAAATATTCTTTAGCAATAATTTTACTTTTATGAATGACATCTTGTCGGTATGTAGAAACATTCAGACTAGCCAGAAATTCAAAATCCAGTTGTTACCGTGCTTTCATTTGTTATCAGACAGTCACATGTGCTGTTGTTTGATACAGGGTCTTGCTATGTAGCACAGTCTAGCCTCAACCTTGCAACTACTGACTCCACCTCTCAGAAGCTGAGATTACAGCCATGGGGACCTTACTAATCTTTTTTCAAAATAACAGAAAGAAAACTAGGGACTTTTTTCTTTAATCATTTTAATTTCCCCCATAAAAGACAGTTGAATTCACTGCACTTTCCAAAGCCAAGTTTAATACTCATTGTTTTTAAGTCCTTAACTGACTTTTTTCATAAATGAATTCATTTTTTACACTCCACATTCCATTCCCTGCCCCTCTCCGCAACCCACCCTCCGACTACTCCACATCCCACACCTCCTCCCCACCCCCTGTCTCCACTTGGGTGCCCCTAATCCCCACCCCACCTGACCTCTAAATTCCCTGGGTCCCCCAGTCTCTTGAGGGTTAGGTGCATCATCTCTGAATGAACACACAACTGACAGTCCTCTGATGTATGTGTGTTGGGGACCTCATATCAGTTGGTGTATGCTGTCTGTTTGATGGTCCAGTGTTTGAGAGATTTCCGGGGTCCAGATTAATTGAGATTGCTGGTCCCCTCCTATAGGCTCGCGCTCCTCCTCATCTTCTTCCAGCTTTTCCCTAATCAACAACAGAGGTCAGCTGCTTCTGTCCATTGGTTGAGTGAAAATATCTGCATCTGTCTCCTTCCACTGCTTGCTGCATATTTCTTAAAGGAAAATTGATGTACACACACTTTTTAAAATAATTTATTTATCCTATTGAGTTATCTTATTTGCCGTTTGTTTATTAATTAATTAATTTATTTATTTAACTCATGTGCGCATTCTGAGCATTTATTGCAGAGGACCTAGTGAGCATCCACAGAACTTTAAGTAGTATTGTACTGGACTGGTCTGGACATTCTAATTTATATATTGTGAATATAAGAAAAAAAACTTGCTTCCAAAACTTGTTACCTTGGAAAGCATTTGTAATCAATTTGCATGCCACTTTTAAAAAAAATACAGTGCTTTCCTCCTTAATTTATTTGTTTATCCACTTTACATGCCCTCTTCCTAGTTCCCTTTCACACAGCCCCTCCTGACATCCTCTCTCCTCTTCTGAAAATACAGCGTCCTTATTACTTTGTGAGCTATTAGCTACAATGCAGGTAGTACACTAAAGAAATGTACTTCTAAATCTCACAGTCCATTAAGGGAAGGTGTGGGACCAATAGCACAGGCCCTCATCTTTATTGTTGTCTCTTGCAGGATATTCATTGCATGATGTCGAATGGTACCTAGACTGCCTATTGACTAGATGGAGATAGATGCCCTCATTTTCTTTGAGTTGTAACAAGCAACACTGTCTCCACATGTTATTAATGTCCCCTGAGATCAAACATCCTCAATGAGAAAACACTAAAAGTGGAATGGTTTTTCTAAGGGTTTTCCTGGTAGTTGTAAACTATAATTTGATTATGTAACTCAAAATATATCAAACACCCACACATACACCCACACACGGCAGAGCCTGGGATTTCAGGAAAGGACCGTTAAGAAGTCATAAATGCTGGGCAGTGGTGGCACACGCCTTTAATCCCAGCACTTGGGAGGCACAAGCAGGCAGATTTCTGAGTTCGAGGCCAGACTGGTCTACAGAGTGAATTCCAGGACAGCCAGGGCTACACAGAGAAACCCTGTCTCAAAAATACCAAAAAAAAAGTCATAAACATCATTTCCCAGCCACAGAAGGGGCATATCCTTGTCCAACTACTAGAGAAGATTTGTATGATCAAAAGAAATTAAGTTGAAGTTTAATGGGGGGGGAGTCATTTTTTGAAGATAGTCTACTCAATTCTCCCAAGGAATTGGGATCAATGTAATAGAAATGTAACACTGTAGATTTCAAAAGTGTGAGAGATTAACAATAGGGAAATATTTGAATTTTGTAGATTTTTACTTTTTTTGGTAATGCAACAACACACTAAGTTATTGAATGTCTAGTTAAACAAACAAAATCTTTCGCAGTGGCTAGAAAAATGAGGGCCACATTGAATGGAATCAAAAGAGAGTATAACCAGGTGCTGTGCTTCTAGGTGAATCAGAGAATCACCCACATAAAGATTAAAATATATAACAAAGAATGCACCTATAGTCTTTGTTGAGACTAAAACTGCATAGAACTTTGAGCCAAGTGACACTCCCTGGAAGAGATCTGTTCTCATGTTTTCTTTCAGCCTATGGGGCATTTGCAACAAACCCACAGCTGGCCCAGAAGATCAAGATCAACTTTGCCCTGGGCCCTGTTGTGCTTACCAAGTTTCTGCAAGGTGTCTTTCGCACGATTGCGTACATTGACCCATTGGTGATCAAGGTTTGTAATAGCTTCTAACAACCCCTTAGGAATACCAGCTAGTCACGGTCATTCAGAAATAGAAGTGGTACCCAGTGGAAGAGCAGAGAGGCTGAGATAGGCCATACTGCCTCTCTGCTCAGCACCTGGTGACCACACACAGTCTCCCATAGCAGGTCCTGCATTTCCCAGGATGCTGAGTCCTGTCAGCTCCCAGTTCACCACGGATCGTTTTTCTTTTTCCCACCTGCTTTTCCTATCTACTGAAACCTTCATTAATAGATTTTATCATACAGATGTTCCCTGTGTATTTTTTTAAAGGTTTCAGATTGAAATATCAATAGAATGAGTGAGATTTTTCCCCTTTTAACCTTTTTTTTTGCTTTTCATCATCTGGACTGTAACACATTTCATTTTCTCCATTGTTTCGAAAGTCGTGTTGATTGCATCTTGTACAGAGTGCTGAGTAATGTATTAATTATAAATGCTTTAGTTTGTAGAGAAGCTTTAGTCGGTAAAGTTGGATTCAGGGTTTCGTCTACTGTGTACACTTCTGCACTCTGGCCCTTGGTTTGTCTCTTTCTTTTTTTTTTTAATAACAATAATATTTTATTTTAAGTAATGTATTTAAATCATTTCATAATACATTTCTTTTTTTAACAAAAAAATATGAACATTTTAATTTGTATTGGGAATTACTTTAAAAAATTCTTTTTTTAGATATTTTCTTTATTTACATGTAAATTTCTCCATTCCCAGTTTCCCCTCCAAAAAACAAAGAAACAAACAAAAACAACAAAAACAAACCCTTGTTGCCGTCCCCTTCCCCATGCCTGCCACCCCACCCTCTCCCACTTTCTGGCCCTGGCATTCCCCTACACTGGGGCACAGAACCTTCACAGGGCCGAGGTCCTCTCCTCCTATTGATGATCGAATTTGCAATCCTCTACTATACACATGCTGCCTGAACAATCAGACCCCTCCATGTGCAGTCTTTGGTTGGTGGTTGAGACCCTGGGAGCTCTGAGGGTACTAGTTAGTTCATATTGTTGTTCGTCTTAAGGGGCTGCAAACCCCTCAGCTCCATTGGTCCTTTCTCTAACTCCTTCACTGGGGACCCTGTACAAACTTCGATGGATGGCTGTGAGCCTCTACATCTGTGTTAGTCAGGTACTGTCAGAGCCTCTCAGGAGATAGCTATATTTAGGCTGGCTTGCCCTTCCTTCAGTCTCTGCTCCATAGTTAATCTCTGAAGGAAGACCAAAGGTGGACATTTCATTGCTTCTTAAAAGGGGAAACCAAATACCCACGGAAGGAGTTGCAGAGGTTTGTCTCTTTCAAATAGGGAACCATCTATAGTTCTGACATGGAGTTATACTTAGTTTGGGTTTTACCTGCATTTACATAATGGCAATCCATTTACAATGAATCAGCATCATTTCATGTATATAGGATGTACTAATAGCTTTCTGAGTTTATTATTATATACATTTACATATATACACTCTCTAAAACAGATAAAATTATCAGCTGTTGCTTTCTCACATATGACACGTATGGACAACCTGAGCTCAGAGATATAAAAAAAAAAAACAAGAAAACTACTTTCTAAATCTTTCAAACTTCTTGTTCTGTTTTAGTTCTAGAACACACCAGAGGCACATTAATCGCCACGACAACCTTTGTGTTAGCTCTAAAGATCAAGTGGGTGGCTCCTCTAGAGTGCAAATCCTCTTCCTTTTTGTTTACTTTTAGTTATGAGTACCTGGATGTGTCTGTGAGTGTGTGCTCTATATGTGTGCATGTGTGCAGGTATGCATCTGTGTGAGAATGTTAGTAATGTTGCACAATGAAGTTATTCATTCATCTCTATATTCGTGAATATCATGTTAGAAACCAGTTGCATTCTGTGCTGTTTTATCTAGTTCCTGCGTCATTGCATGACTTTTATTCCTTACCACCAAGGTAGCTTCTACAACTAGTTTGTGATGTCAGACTTTTTTGTGTTTGTTTAACTTTCATAGACTCTTTTGTCATGTACTGGGCTGTTTTTTGTTTGTTTAACTTTCATAGACTCTTTTGTCATGTACTGGGCTGATACAGTGGTGGTGTGTCCACTTGTAGCTGTGCCTGGTGACCTGATGGTGACCTGAATTCATCCTCTGAGCCCCACACACTGAAAGGAGAGAGCTGACTCCTGAACTGTCCTGCACGCCCTGTGTCACACACAAATGAATGTTATAAAATACCCTTATATCCCATGTACTATGGACATTCCTTTTCATTATCTTACATATCTCATAATTACTTTAAATAATATGTTTGCCACATATCTAACATTTAGACATTAGCTTCTTTATTATTTGATGGATTTAGAGCTCACATAAATTAAAAGACATTCATTACAGGTGTATACTTAATATTTTTGATATATGAAAAGCCACAATAATTGCATATTTACATAATGACATAGATAATCGCCATCACCTCAGATAATTCATTATTCACCAAAGTGTTCTGGTAGAGCTGAAAAGAACTGTTTTAGGGTATCTGACTTAGGAGGCACAAAATTTAATAGCGAACATACCCCACATAACTTTATAAGTACGTTGAAACTTTGTTTTGTGACTCAAGTTCATTCTGTCCTTGCTTCTTACTGGACAAAGCCTCAGAGTTACTATTTAAATATGCCATTTTCAGGCTGTGTTTGGTGAAAAGGATGTACTCAGCAGATCAAATTTATATTCTATCCTTGAGTTCTTATGCCATCGGGAGAAAATTGCAACAGCTTGTAATAACTTTCTTACAGTGGGGTTTGGATACGACCCCCAGAATTTAAATGAGGTATGTGTGGTTTTTGTTTTCTGGTAAATGTTTTCCTAATAATGTTGCTGATGTTATCACCTTTTTACTAGGTAAACATTAAAAATGAGAACTATTTGCTTGCAGTGTATAGAATAGGTTTACTTACATAATGAGTAGTTCATATGGCTTAATTTGCAAAGGTAAATATGGCAGTAGAAATCCATCCATATCATATGTGGATGAATATCTGGGCATTATGAATTTAACATTTTAATTCTAATTTCTCTGATGTCTTTTCAACAGTCCTTTAAGATTAAAGCTTTTTTCCAAGTAGATTATCTCCACCACATACTAGCATATAAATCACAGAAATACTTAGCTTCTTTCTGTGGTAAAAGTCTAGTCTTTCTTTTTTATTGATTTAGGAAAGATTTGAATCATGTAAGTAACACAGTTCTACAATACCATTTTAAACTTTCATACTCTTATAAAAGACACTAACCATGATTTTCTGTTTCCCAGAGTCGTTTTGATGTTTATACTGGACATATTCCAGCAGGAACTTCAGTTCGATGTATACTTCATTTTTCTCAGGTAAACTTGTTCTATGTTTCAATTTCTTCTCTCTTCTGTTTGAAACCTTCCATCCTTGATAAGACTTAACAATTCTTTATCTTATGATGATGGTGATGATGATGATGAAGAAAGGATAGATGAATAGATAAATAGGTAGTTAGGTAAATAGATGGGTGGATGGGTGGATGAATGGATAGGTGATAGATAGATAGATAGATAGATAGATAGATAGATAGATAGATAGATAGATAGATGACAGTGATTATCTCTGATGCCAAAGAAAACACTACTCTATAGGCAAACAATAATGATGAAAAGGAATTGTTCCATCCCTTTATCTTTTAAGCAGTAGCTTTTGTTTTAAAACACATAAAACTTGATTTTCTATAGAAGAAAATGTATTTAAATTTAAAAACACAGAAATCTAGTATAGATGTATTTTATGTAAAACTAATAGTAATTTTATTAGGTACTAATGAAAGGCAGAGATCTGGGGTGCTTTTGAGGTATAGGCATAAATTATTAAATATTTCTTCATGCATTTAAAAAAGATTTACCAAGGCAGCAATGTGGAATAAAGATAAAAATGACCTCATCCTAGGTCATTGCCATTATGTAAGCTTATACCTATGATCAAGAATACATGATGCCTATGATCAAGAATACATGTTACTTATTTGTAATTTTTCCTTCATTCACAGGTATTTATGTTTTAAATTTTATGAGTGATATATGTTTTTCAGTTTTCTATGCACTCACTAGATGAAAATATTTGGCTCTATTGTTCCAGAATCAATAGAGTGGCCTGTGTCACATTTCAACAGACATCTCACACTATTGCCTTGACTACAGCAGTCTGTTAATTACAGCTCCATAGTCCCAGAACTTGTACACTGTGAAAAGTCAGTGTACACATGCATGAAGATTAGACTGCTATGAAACCCTCATTCCTTATTAAGTTTTACAAAACTAAAACAATTAGGTTTTCAACAAAAAATGTGCTAATACTTGAAAGAATTCCCTTTGTCATGGGAACCATTGGAAATACTTTATACAAAAAGAAATCTGTGAAAATGCAAAATAATTCCTGATTGTGTTTTAGTCCTGATACAAATGATTCTCTGTAACTGGTGTTGAAGTCAACTAAATTATATTTTAAAAGTTTTCCTCTAGCCAGAAAAATATTACCTTAGTGTCTTAATGTAAGGCTTTATTGATGTACATGTAGATAATTTAAAAGGAGTTTGTGTGTGTCTGTGTGTGTCTGTGAGTGTGTGTGTGTCTATGTGTGTGTGTGTGTGTGTGTGCACCTGTGTGTGAATGTTTCTGTATGATAGCTTACATGTGTGATCCAGTGTTTGACATCCAGACACATTTAATACACTATCCAAATGTTTAAAGCGATGCTATCTCTCACTATTCTGAAATGGCCAGGTAGGTTAGGCTCTCTCACTTAAAAAGCCCCAGGAAGTCTGTCTCTGACTTTGGAGCTTTAGGATCCCAAGGACTGCTCAACATTCTGCTTTTCATTCTGGGTTGTGGGTGCAAAATTTTGGTCCTAATGCTTTCAAACCAAATATCCTACTGACTAAGATTTTTCTCCAGTTCCAAAATATTTCCTCATTAAAAAATATTTATAGTTTGAATTTTACTTATAGGTCTAAAATTAAACATAGCATAACTGGATGTTATAACAAATTTGTACTATAAAATAACTTGTATAACACACATCTCTTGTAAAACTGTAACAGTGTTAACATTTTCACATTTCAGTGTCTTTTTACATATGACATTACCATACATAAGTACACTATTTTTTTTTTTTGTAAAGCATACTTTGGTTACTAACTTTCTTAATCATATTTCATCTGTTTGAATGATATGGAACTTTTTTAAAGTTTTATTGCATTATGATGAGAAAGTTACATGATTTCAACTTATCTGAATTTGATAACATTTAAAAACATATTTTAAGTAAATAGAATTAAATCACATTCTTGTTTTCCTTTTGTATCCCAACTCCTCCCAGCAACCCCCCTTCAATACCTACAATATCTTTTTTGTCATAATCTTTAAAATTTATAAAACATTATAACAATAAAATGAGTATTATGAAAGTTGTTTGATATAAAACAACAATCAATTTAATAGTCTTATATAGATGCTTGTCTACAGCAATACTGAAAATACAAACATTTTTCTAAATATAAATTTTAAATAACTCCAAACATATTAACTCTATATTTCAAAATAATACATCACTACTAATATTTTCTTAAATGAACATAATTATATAAAGTGTTTTTGTTGGTTTGTTTGCTTTCTATTTAATAGAGCTTAAAATCTTGGCTCTTACTGTGGTAACTTGATACAAGAGTTACAAATGTCAAGC
>NW_022196904.1:164888539-164904405 GCF_008632895.1 Mastomys coucha | reverse complement strand
GTGTCCTCCTCACCTCTGATCCTGGGCGTGTTAGAGTGCCTGGGAGAGGAGCTTCCTCTGGGTGTTGTAGGACCAGAAGGAACCTGAGCCACTGGACTGGAGGAGTTCCTGTGTGCCTGGTCCCACTGGTCCCAGTTACTCCTGGTATTTGGACAGATGTTGTGTCCTCCTCACCTCTGATGCTGGGCGTGCTTACTCTGGGTGTTGTGAGACTGGCTGCAGAGCTTGCACCCAAGGTCTGCTCAGGGCAGATATGGAAGTTTATGCCTACCTGCGTTTCAGTTTCCTTTCATCCAGGATCACATGGTGTGATGATAGAATTAAAGTACACATATATATTGTTATATTGAATCTGAGCCAGAGGGTCACCTAAAAAAGGGGCAATACAGATCCCTAATTGTAACAGCTTTTCTTTTGTATGGTTTGTAACATTCTATCTTATCTTTAGGGAATCAAATCAGGTTTATTCCAAGCATATAACTGGGGCAGTGAATCCCTAAATATGCAGCACTACAATCAGGTAAGTCTCCTTTTACAAACTGTAAAGATTCCTGCATTTTGGGAAGTATATGAAAGATCTAAAGAAATGGTTAGTTTTTAAAGATTGTTGAATATTTTTTATACTTCCCAGGATATTGTTAGACAGGTGCCATAGAATGGCTTCAAAAAAAATAAAAAAATTATTTTAATAACCCTTTATATATTTCTATATAGCTTACCATTTGAACTTTACAACAGCTGTATGATCTAACATTGATATCTTCATGTCAAACATAAAGAACTTAAAGTTCACAAGGTTTCTAGTTTGATAAAATTGTGTATGCTACACGATAGTGATTTGTCAGTAGTACTGTCCTGCCTTGACAAGTGTTGAGAGTTTTTAAATTCTCTCTGTGTTCTGGTGCAGATACTGGCTGAATTGATTCATAGGTTAGAATTTCCAACTCACAGTTCATACTTTGATGTGTTATTAACATAACATATTCTTTATTTTCCTTTAGTCTACTCCTCCAATATACAAGATAGAAGACATGAAAGTTCAAACTGCTATGTGGAGTGGGGGGCGAGATCTTCTGGGAGATCCAATAGACGTTCAGAACCTGATAGCCAAAACTCCCAATCTACTTTATCACAAGCAGATTCCTCACTATAATCATATGGATTTTATATTGGGTAAAGATGTTGCTTCACAAGTTTACAAAGAAATCATTGAATTCATCAATAAAGATCAATCAGAGTAAAGTTTCTTTAGTTTTCTGCATATTTTTCCTGCTTATTTCAGAGGGGAGCACCCTCACAGAAGCAGGGGGGACAGTGGAGGGAATAGTGGGTTTAACTGTGAAGGGGAATAACATTTGAAATACAAATAAATAAAATAAGCAATAAAATAAAACAAAATAATTCTGTACTTTTTCTTAGTAAAAGGCATTTCTTGATTTCCTCTTTTTAACAATCTTTGATATAGCCTTGGTTGTTCTGGAACTCACACTCAGATCCTCCTGCCTCTGTCTCCTAAGGAATGGGATTAAAGGTGAGCAAAACCAACACCAGATATTATTGTGTTTTTTCAGGCCTTGTATAATTTATGTAAATTACATGCCCAAAAAGTATAAACTCTAATAATAAAATAATTAATTCACCTTGCAAACATTTTCTAATTTATGCATACTTATACATCACTGAGAAGAAATCTCTCTGAAGCACAGGCATAAATTTTATCTGAAATAAGGAAATTTCAAAATAGTATTATAGGAATAAGTCACATAATGGTCTATATGTTAGATGCTAAATCTAGAGAAGAGACTATCAAAATATCACCCTTATTATTACTATTTTTGAAATAACACCAAAGTATCAAATTGGAGGTGGTCACATAGTTCTTCCTTTTAAATTCTTTTTTTTCTAAAGATTTATTTTATTTATTTTATGTGTATGAGTACACTGTAGCTATACAGATGGCCATGAGCTATGATGTGTGTGACTGCTGGGAATTGAACTCAGGACCTCTCTTTGCTCACTCCAGCCTTGCTCACTCGTTCCAGCCCAGCTCGCTCCAGGGTAATTCACTGTAGCTATCTTCATCTCATTATGGGGTGATTGTGAGCCACCATGTGGTTGCTGGGATCTGAACTCAGGACCTTCAGAAGAGCAGTCAGTGCTCTTACCCACTGAGCCATTTCACCAGCCCACCTTTTAAATTCTTATGAATAGACTAGGCACAGTACTTCTCAGGAATTAATGTTTATGTAAACAAGACACATTTTTGAATAGATGCCTAGACCAATATTCTATAGTATAGAAGAAAGGCCAATTTTTATTATTTTTTATGCTAATCAGTATCTACACAGAGAAGTGTTTTCATTGTTATTCGAGTTAATATGAACTATTTCCAGGTGTATATAAATATTTTTTACTCATGCTTTCCATTTTTAGTACATGCATTGATTTTGAAGGATCTGAGTTTTGTTATGATGTCATAGTATATCACATACTCCATAAACCTTGAAAATGGACTAACATGTGCTCAACAAGTGTTTGTATTCAGGAAGTAATATCCTAGTCAATTACGTAGGTACTAGCTACACTTGGTTATTCAAATATAAATTAGAGGGCCTGGGTACTCAGCTAAGTTCAGTGAGTGCTTCCCTGCCATATGCAAGACCCAAGAACCACATATCTTAGACAGACATTAAAGTTCATGGCATTTTGTGCCATATAGCAAGATGAAGGCCTGCATAGACCCTGCCTGCTTATCTACCTCATGAGTTTTTTCCTGTCTTCCTAAATGAATGGATAATAACTAAATTAAAATTTCAGCTTTATTAGACACTATTTAAATACTTAATAACCATCTTTTTCATTGAAAATAAATTTTTATACAATATATTCTGATTACAGTTTCCTCTCACACATCCCCAGCTCCTCCCCCGCAGCTCCTCCCCCAACCCCTCCCAGCCCCTTCCCCAGCCCCTCCCCCCAGCTCCTCCCCTCCTTGCCTTCCACCCAGATGCACATCATTTTCTGTCTCTCCTTAGAAAACAAACAAGCACCTAAGGAATAATAATAAAATAAGATACAACAAAGCGAAACATACAGATTGGGATAAGAAAAAACAAACAGTAGAAAAAGAGCCAAAGAAAATGCATAATAAACACATAGATACAGTGACACATGTATTAGCACATACAGCACTTCCTTAGAAATACAAATACAGAAGCCACAATATGTATACAAAAGGGGCTATAAAGGAAAAAAAAGTCCTGACTCAATATTATGAAACAAAGAGCCTCCAAAGATGCTACTGAGGGTTTTTTTATGTTCTCAATCTAATATGAGCATGGGTCCTACTCTTTTTTAATGTTAACTATTTTATTCATTTACATTCAAAATGTTGCCCCCTCCCAGTTTTCCCCTCCCAGATTTCTTAACCCCCTTCCCCTCTCCTTTGCCTCTGAGAGACAGAGTTCTCACCCACTCAACCACCCATCTCTATAATCCTTACCCCTGCCATCCCCCTTTTCTGGGACATGAAGTCTCTATAGGATTAGGTATATCCTCAGCCACTGAAGCCAAACAACATAGTCCTCTACTACATATGTGCCAGGGGACCACAGACCAGTCCATGTATGCTTTTTTGTTGGTTTATTCTCTGGGAGCTCCCAGAGGTCCAGGTTAGTCGACACTGTTGATATTTCTATAGAGTTGCCATCCCCTTCATCTCCTTCAATCTTTCTGCTTATTCTTCCACCGGGGTGTCTGACCTCAGTCCAATAGTTGGCTGTAAGTATTGGCATCTGTCCTAGTCAGCTGCTGGTAGAGCCTCTCAGAGGACAGCTATGCTAAGCTCCTATCTGCAAGCACAACATAGCATCAGTAACACTAGGGTTTGGTGCCCTCCCATGGAATGGACACCATTTGGGCCTGCCACTGGACGGCCTTACCTTCAGTCTCTGCTCCATTTTTGTCTCTGCATTTCTTTTAGACAGGAACACAGGGTCAAAAAAATTGAAGGTAGGTAGGTGGTCCCATTCCTCCACTGGGGGCTCTGTCTATCTACTGGAAGTGGTCTCTTCAGGTTCCATCTCCCCACTGTTGGAGGCATTTTGGCTAATGTCATCTCCAGTGAGTCCTGGGAGCCTCTTACATCCAGGTCTCTGGGATTTTCTAGAGGTTCTCCCATGTCCTACCCTCAGCAGCTCCATATTTCCACTCATTGTCCAGGTCTTCTCAGCTTCTCTTCTGTCTCTCATCATACCTGATCCTGCCCCCCCTTTCCTTCCTCCTCCCCTCTCCTACTGAGGTCCCTCCCTCCCTCTGCCTCTGCTCTACTATGTTCATAGTAGCTTTATTCATAACAGTCATAAGCTGGAAACTACCCAGGTTTTCCTTAACTAAAGAACGGATACAGAAAATGTGGTTCACTTACACAATAGAATACTATTCTGCTATTCAAAACGAGGACATTATGAATTTTGCAGGCAAGTGGATGGAACTAGAAAATATTGTCATCATTGAGGTAACCCAGATGGAAATGGACATGCATGGTATGTACTCACTGATAAGTGGATATTAGCCAAAATGTACAGAATACCCATGATACAACACATAGACTGTAAAAAGTTTAACAATTCATGATGGTCTCATATAATACAGGTTACTTTTTAAACTTCTCATATCTGTTCAGCCTTGCTTTGTGTCCAAATATGGACTCAATTCTATGAGGTACTTAGAAGAAAGTATATTCCTTGGCATTTATGTGAAATGTTCCATAAACATCTACTAGGTCTGTTTGGTTTATAATATCACTTAACTTGCTCTGTTTCCTTTTCTCCTGGGTGATTTGTCTATTTATAAGAGTCAGATATGAAGCCTTCTACTAGTGTGAGGGTCAATATGTGATTTAAGTTGTACTAGAAGTGTTTCTTTTATGAACCTGAGTGCCTTGGAGTTGGATGCATATATATTAACAATTGTAATGTCCCCTGATGGATTTTTTTCCCTTTAATTCATATGTAGTCCTTCCATATCTATTCTGTTTGGTTTGACTTTGGAGTCTTTTTTGAAGAAAATGGATATGAAAATGGATATGCTGAACTGATGCTGTGTCACAGCACCCAGAGCTGATTTTGGGCTACAGCTCTCTGTACCCAAGTGCCGACAAGAGGGAATTGTTCTCCCAAGAGTGCTGACACATCTCTGAGCACATATAAGACCAACACTTGTGCTCAAATTCCTGGCCCAAAAGGGACTTTCCCAGAGCCATCAGGACACAGGAACCAAGTAACAGCAAGGGGCAGGATCCTACTGGTTTCAGTCTCTTCCCCAGAGCTGACCCTGTGCCACAGCTCTCCATACCCAAATTCTTCCCAGAGAGAACTGGTCTCCCAGGTGTCCTGACACACAGGATTGCAGGAGGGACAAACCACAGTCAGAGACAGCAAGGCCAGGTAACACCAGAGATAACCAGATGGCTAGAGACAAGAACAAAAACATAAGCAACAGAAACCAAAGCTACTTGGCATCATCAGAACCCAGTTCTCCCACCACAATGAGACCAGGATATCCAACACACCAAAAAAGCAAGACTTTGATTTAAAATCATGTCTCATGGATATAGAAAATCCAGGAAAGAGATCAGGAGTCATAGATGTAAGCATCACCAACAGAATACAAGAAATATAAGAGAGAATATCAGATGCAGAGATATCATAGAAAAAATTGACAGAACAGTCAAGGGAAATGCAAAACACAAAAAGCTCCTAGTCCAAAATATCCAGGAAAGAACACAACAAAATAAAAGACTAAACCTAGGATAATAGGTATAGAAGAGGCCAAAGATTCACAATGTAAAGCTCAGTAAATATCTTCAACAAAATTATAGAAGAAAATGTCCCTAACCTAAAGGAAGAGATGCACATACAAGAAGCCTACAGAACTCCAAAGAAATTGAGCCAGAAATGAAATTCTTTCTGTCACATAATAATCAAAATGACAAATGCACAAAACAAACAAAGAATATTAAAAGCAGAGAGAGAAAAAGGTCAAGTAACATATAAGACAGAACTATTAGAATTACACCAGACTTCTCAACAGAAACTATGAAAGACAGAAGATCCTGGGCAGATGTCATACAGACCCTAAGAGAACACAAATACCAGCCCAGGCTACTATATCCAGCAAAACTCTCTCAACTACCATAGATGGAGAAACCAAAGTATTCTATGACAAAAAACAAACAAACAAACAAAAAAACAAATTTGCACAATACCTTTCCACAAATCCAACCCTACAAAGGGTTATAGATGGAAAACTCTAACACAAGAAAGGAAACTACTCCCTAGAAAAAGCAAAAAAGTAATCTTTTTTCAACAAACCCAAAAGAAGATAGCCACACAAACATAATTCGACCTCTAACAACAAAAATAACAGGAAGCAATAATCACTATTCCTTAATGACTTTTAACATCAATGGACTCAATTCTTCAATAAAAAGGCATAGACTCACAGACTAGATACACAAACAGGACCAAAACATGAAACACTCATCAGTGTGAAAGACGGACTCTACTTCTGAGTAAAGGGCTGGAAAACAATTATCCAAGCAAATGGTCCTATGAAGCATGCTGAGTAGCCATTCTAATATTTGAATAAAATCAACTTTCAACCAAAAGTTATCAAAGAAGATAAGGAAGGACACTTCATAATCATCAAAGGAAAAATCTACCAAGATGAACTCTCAATCGTAAACATCTATGCTCCAAATGCAATGGCACCCACATTCATTAAAGATACTTTATTAAAGCTCAATGAACACATTGCACCACACACAATAATAGTGGGAGACTTCAACACCCAACTCTCATCAATGGACACATGATGGAACCAGAAACTAAGCAGAGACACAGTGAAACTAACAGAAGTAATGGACCAAATGGATTTAATAGATATCTGTAGAACATTTCATCCTAAAACAATAGTACATACCTTCTTCTCAGCACCTCATGGTACCTTCTCCAAAACTGATCATATAATTTATCACAAAACAGGCCTCAACAGATAAAAAAAAAGATTGAAATAATCTCATGCATCCTATCAGATCAACATGGACTAAGGTTGGTCTTCAATAACAACAAAAACAAAAGAAAAGCTAAATATATATGGAAGCCAAACAACACTCTACTCAATGACAACTTGGTCAAGGAATAAAGAAAGAAAGAAATTAAAGATTTTTTAGAATTTAATGAAAATGAAGGCACAACATACCCAAATTTATGAGACACAATCAAAGCAGTGCTTAGAGGAATACTCATAGCTCTGAGTGCCTCCAGAAACTAGAGAGAGCATACACTAGCATATACCACACATATGAAAGCTCCAGAATAAAAAGAAGCAAATACACCCAAGAGGAGTAGATGGCAGGAAATAATCAAACTCAGGGCTGAAATCAACTAATTAGGAACAACAACAACAACAAAAAAAAACTATACAGAGATTCAACAAAACCAGGAGCTGGTTCTTTGAGAAAATCAACAAGAACAATAAACCCTTAGCCAGACTAACCAGAGGGCACAGAGACACTATCCAAATTAACAAAATAAGAAATGAAAATGGAAACATAGCAGAAACTGAGGAAATTCAAAAAACCATCAGATCCTACTCCAAAAGCCTATACTCAACAAAACTGGAAAATCTGGATGAAATGGACAATTTTCTAGACAGATACCAGGTAAAAATTAAATAAGGATCAGATAAACCCTCTAAACAGTACCATAATCCCCAAAGAAATAGAAGCAATCATTAAAAGTCTCCCAACCAAGGCCCAGGGCCAGATGAATTTAGTGCAGAATTCTATCAGACCCTCAAAGAAGACTTAATAGCAATGCTCTTCCAACTATTCTACAAAATAGAAACAGGGGGAACACTACCCAACACTATGAAGCTACAATTATGCTCATACCTAAACCACACAAGGACCTAACAAAAAAAGAGAACTTTGGACCAATTTCCCTTATGAATATTGGTGCAAAAATACTCAAGAATATTTGCACAAACTGAATTCAAGTATACATGAAAATGATCATTCACCACGATCAAGTAGGCTTCATCCCAGGGATGCAGGGATAGTTTAATGTACAGAAACCCATCAATGTAATCCTCTACATAAACAAACTCAAAATAAATCACATGATCATCTCATTAGGTGGAGATAGCATTTAACAAAATTCAACATCCTTTCATGTTAAAAGTCTTGGAAAAAACAAGAATTCAAGACCTGTACCTAAACATAGCATAACCAATACACAGCAAACCAGTAGCCAACATAAAATTAAATGGAGAGAAACTTAAAGAAATCCACTAAAATCAGGGGCTAGATAAGGCTGCCCAATCTCTCCCCATCTATTCAATATAGAACTTGAAGATCTAGCAAGAGCAATTAGACAACAAAAGGAGGTCAAAGGAAAAGCGATACAAATTAGAAAGGAAGAAGTCAAACTATCACTATTTGCAGATGATATGATAGTATACTTAAGTGACCCCAAAAATTCCACCAAAGAACTCCCAAACCAGATAAACAACTTCAGCAAAGTGGCTGGATATAGAATTAACTAAAACAAATCAGTAGCTTTCCTCTACTCAGAGGATAAATGGGCTGAGAAAGAAATTAGGGAAATGACACCCTTCACAACAGTCACAAACAATATAAAATATCTTGGTGTGACTCTGTAACAAAGTAAATGAAAGATCTGTATGACAACAACTTCAAGTCTCTAAAGTGAAAAATCAAAGACCTCTGAAGATGGAAAGATCTCCCATGCTCATGGTATGGCAGGAATAATATAGTAAAAATGGCTGTCTTGCCGAAAGCAATCTACAGATTCCATGCAATCCCTATCAAAATTCCAACTCAACTCTTCATAGAGTTAGAAAGAGTAATTCTAAAATTCATTTGGAATAACAAAAAAGTTCAGTGAAAACTGTTCTCAACAACAACAACAACAAAATTCTGGAGGAATTACCATCCCTTACCTCAAACTGTACTGCAGAGCAATAGTGAAAAAAACTGTATGGTATTGGAGAAGTGAGAGGCAGGAAAAGAACTGAAGACCCAAAATTGAACCCACAAACCTATGGTCACTTGATCTTTGACAAAGGAGCTAAAATCATCCAGTGGAAAAAGTAGCAGCATTTTCAAAAAATGGTGCTGGTTCAACTGGTGGTCAACATGTAGAAAATGCAAATTGATCCATTTTTATCTCCCTATACAAAGCTCAAGTGCAAGTGGATAAAGGACCTCCACATAAAGCCAGATACACAGGATCTAATAGAAGAGAAAGTGGGGAAGAGCCTCAAACACATGGGCAAAGGGGAAAATTTCCTGAACAGAACACCAACAATTTATGCTCTAAGATCAAGAATCGACAGATGGGACCTCCTAAACTTGAAAAGCTTCTGTAAGGCAAAGGACACTTTCAATAAGACAAAATGGCAACCAACAGATTGGGAAACGATCTTTACCAATCCTACATCCAATAGAGGGCTAATATCCAATATATACAAAGAACTCAAGAAGTTTGACTCCAGAGAACCAAATAATCCTATTAAAAATTGGGGTACAGAACTAAACTGGAATTCTCAGCTGAGGAATACAGAATGGCTGAGAAACTCCTAAAGAAATGTTCAACATCCTTAGTCATCAGGGAAATGCAAATCAAAACATCTTGAGATTCCACCTCACACAACCAGAATGGCTAAGATCAGAAACTCAGGTGACAGTAGATGCTGGCAAGGTTGTAGAGAAAGAGGAACAGTCCTTCCTTGCTGGATTGCAAGCTGGTACAACCACTTTGGAAAACAGTCTGGTGGTTCCTCAGAAAATTGGACACTGTACTACCAGAGGACCCAGCTATACCACTCCTGGGCATATATTCAGAAGATGTTCCAACATGTAATAAGGACATATGCTACACTGTGTTCATAGCAGCCTTATTTATAATAGCCTGAAGCTGGAAAGAACCCAGATGTCCCTCACCAGAGGAATGGATACAGAAATGTGTCTGTACAATGAAGTTCTACTCAGCTATTAAAACCAATGAGGTAACCAAGACACAATAAAACACACAAGGTATGCACTCACTGATGAGTGGATATTAAACAAAAAGTTCAGAATACCCAAGATACAGTCCACTGACGACATGAAGCTCAAGAGTAAGGAAAACCAAAGTGTGAATAAGTCAGTGCTTCTTAGAAAGGGGAATCAAAATACTCACAGGAGGAAATACAGAGACAAAGTGTGGAGCAGAGACTGAAGGAAAGGCCAACCAGAGACTGCCCCACCTGGGGATC
Organism: Mastomys coucha; assembly: GCF_008632895.1. Taxonomy (NCBI): domain Eukaryota; kingdom Metazoa; phylum Chordata; class Mammalia; order Rodentia; family Muridae; genus Mastomys; species Mastomys coucha. Next base: position 164,894,061 of record NW_022196904.1, on the reverse strand, counting down.
CATCCCATATACAGTTACCAAATGTATTGTGGGACCCTATTATGGATGCTGGGAAGTGCTTGCTGATGGGAGCCTGATATGGCTGTCTCTTGAGAGGCTCTCACAGAGCCTGATAAATACAGAGTGAATGCTTGAAGTCAACTATTAGACTGAGTACTGGGTCCCTGATGGTGGAATTGGAGAAGGGACTGAAGGAGCTGAGGGGGTTTGCAGCCCCATGTGGGGAGCCATAGTGTGGAGCAGCCAGATCCCGTGATCTTCCGCTGACTGGACCACCAACGAAAGAGTACACAGGGAGGGACCCATGGCTCAGGCTACATATATGGCAGAGGATGGTTTTGTTGGACATCAGTGGGAGGCCTGAGGGGGTTTGATGCCCCAGTGGGAGGAGCTGCCCTTTGGGCTTGAGGGGATTCGATGCCCCAGTGTAGGGGAATGGAAGAAGGTGGGAGTGAGTGGGTGGGTGGGAGAGTGCCTCATGGAGGCAGGGGGAGAGGGGTAGGATAGGGGGTTTCTGAAGGTAAGACCTGGAAAGGGGATAACATTTGAAATATAAATTTAAAAAATCAAATAAAAGAAAAAATGTAAAAAAGAGAGAGAGAGAGAAGAAATATGCTGGATTTCTATGTCCATTTGTTCGGACTATCCTTTTTCCATCCTTCTACTCTGTGGTGGTGTCTATCTTTCACATTTAGGTGTGTTTCTTGATCACACTAGAAGGATGGATCCTGTTTTCACATCCATTCTGTTTTATTCAGAAGTTGAGACCATTGATGTTGGGAGTTATCAATAAACAGGGTTTGTTGATTCTGGCCTATCTGCTTCCCTGGGCAGTATGAGCAAAAAATTCCCATAAAATGAGTTCAGTTCTTGGCGGCTGAGATGAAGGAATGAGATTGTGAAAAAGATCTGCACTTGGAGATGGAGTCAGAGAGGAAGGGTAGGGTGAAGAAGTGGTGTGTTACAGGTAAGACTGAGCCGTGACTGGGTTTGAGGCTGGGCAACTAGATTTGGAGGAAAAGGGAAGACAGAAGATCTGGAGATTGCTGCGAAGCACTTAATATTTTTATGTGTTGGCATTCTGAGTTACACAGAATGAGTAAAGACACAGGGTTCCTCTAAGATGTAATCAGAGTCTGAGCTAGCAGGGAGGTCTGGGCTCTATGTACTGAACCTAGAATAGCTGGGCAGAAGTATATTTATTGATTGTTACATAGAAGTTGTTTTGGGGTAAAACAAGTTTCTGATACTAAAGCCCTTGATCAAATTTACATATTTCATGAAAATTTCATGGAAAATATCACATCACTGAAACTTTAGTCCTGATTGTGCACTGTTTGCAGTAGCCACCAATCCAAGACATTTCTGGTGTGCCAGGACCATATTATGACCAAATTCCTGCAAAAACTGTAAAGCACCTTCAGAAAAACAACTCTGTAAACCACAGAAAACAATTGCTGTTCTACAGTGGTTTCTTCAAGGTCTGAGTAGTTCTAATGATCAACTATTTCACTCACTCTACTAGATAGCCGCTACACTCACGTACCTAGTAGGTATCAGGCTGAAAAACATAACCGCATGTTAGTTGCATGTGGGGAAATGTACCTTTGGGAAGCTTTGGATAGAAAAGAAAAATGAAACTTTGAATTTTAAAACATTAAAGACATAATAGTAAAACATTACATGATCATAAACATATATATGAGAGGGAGGGGGAGGGAAAGAGAAACAGAAAGAGACAGAGAGAGCAGGAAAAACAAACCATTGGTTTATAACAGCAGCAGTGAAGGACTAGAACTGCCTACAAATTTCAAAGCCTGATAGCCACTAAAAGGGGTGTATACAGCTTTAATTTTAATGAATTATCAATGTGGAAGTATAAATATGTGCAAAGAAAGCATATTATTTGATTTAATTTAATGCTGATTATATAAGTCAATACCTAACATATCTAAGACTTATTAAATTTGGGAGCATTGTGATGTCATATTCAGAAAGCACTAGCAATGCTATGAGGCTTCTGATACTCATTAAGACATACAGTTAGTGTGCTACTGAAACTTGAAACTGTTCCTGACTTAAACATTTTATAAAACTTGAAACTGTTTTTATTATTTATTTATTCTGTTTTTTTAAAACTCCAGATTCTATTCCCCCTCCTGAGCCACCCTCCAACTGTTCCACATTTCATGCCTCCTCCATGCTCCCAGTCTCTACGAGTATGCCCCCTCCCACCCTACCAGACCTCTAAACTGCCTGGGGCCTCCAATCTCTTGAGGGTAAGGTGCATCTTCTCTGACTGAATTCAGACCCAGCAGTCCTCTGCTGTATACGTGTTGGAGGCCTCATGTCAGCTGGTGTATGCTGCCTGATTGGTGATCCAACATCTGAGAGATCTCAGAGGTCTAGGTAAATTGACACTGCTGGTCCTCCTACAGGGTCTCCCACCTCCTCAGCTTCTTCCAGTTTTCCCCTAATTCAACCACAGGGATCAGCAGGTTCTGTCCTTTGGTTGGGTGGAAATATCTGCATCTGACTCTTTTAGGCACTTATTGGATCTTCCAGAGGGCAGTCATGATAGGTCCCTTCTTGTGAGCACTCCATAGCCTCAGTAATAGTGTCAGGCCTGGGACTTCCCTTGAGCTGGATCCCACTTTGGACCTGCTGCTGGACCTTCTCCTCCTCAGGCTCTTCTCCATTTCCATCCCTGCAGTTCCTTCAGACAGGAACGATTATGGGTCAGAGTTTTGACTGTGGGATAGCAACCGCATCCCCCACTTGATGCCCTGTCTTTCTGCTGGAGGTGGGCTCTACAAGTTCCGTTTCCCCACTGTAGGGGATTTCATCTAGGTTCCCACCCTTTGAGTCCTGAGAGCCTCTCACTTTCCTGGTCTCTGGTATTCTGGAGGGTACTTCCAACCTCCTACCTTCTGAGGCTGCCTGTTTCTATTCTTTTGGCTGACCCTCAGGGCTTCAGTCCTTTTCTCTCACCCAATACCAAATTAAGTTCCCCCCTCCCTCTGAGCATCCCCATCTATTTTCTCTCCTAGGTCCCTTCCTCCCTCCTGCCTTGTGGTTGCTATCTTCTCCCTTCCAAGTGGTTCTGAGGAGTCCTCACTTGGGCCCTTCAGCTTGTTTACTCTTTTGAGTTCTGTGGACTGTGTCTTGGGTATTCTCTATTTTTTTTTTTTGGCTAATATCCACTTATTAGTGAGTACATACCATGCGTGTCCTTTTGAGTCTGAGTTACCTCACTCAGGATAATATTTTCTAGTTTCACCCATTTGTCTGAAAACTCAGCATGTCCTCATTTTTAATAGCTGAGTAGTATTTATTCCATTGTATAAATTAACCACATTTCCTGTATCCATTCTTCTACCATGGGACATCTGGGTTGTTTCCAGCTCCAGGCTATCACATTTGAGGTCACTATGAACATAGCAGAACACACACCCCAGTGGCATGCTAGGGCATCTTTTGTGTGTAGTCCCAAGTGTGGTATTGCTGGGTCTTCAGGTAGATCTATTTCCAATTTTCTGAGGAGCCTCCAGATTGATTTCCAGAGTGGTTGTACCAGTTTGCAATCCCACCAGCAATGGAGGAGTGTTCCTCTTTCTTCACATCCTTGCCAACAGGTATTGTCACCTGAGGTTTTGATCTTAGCCACTCTGATTGGTGTAGATTGGAATCTCAGGGTTGTTTTGATTTGCATTTCTCTGATCACTAAGAACTTTGAACATTTCTTTAGGTGCTTCTTAGCCATTTGAGATTCTTCTGGTGTGAATTCTAGGTTTAGTTCTATACCCTAATTTTTGATTGGGTTGTTTGGTTTTTTAGTGGGTAGCTTCTTGGATTATTTATATATTTTGAATATTAGCCCTCTATCAGATGTGTGGTTAGTGAAGATTTTTTTCCCAATCTGTAGGTTGCTGATTTGTCTCATTGTCTATTGTCCTTTGCCTTACAGAAGCGTTCCAGTTTCATGAGGTCCCATTTATCAATTCTCTTTTTTAAAATCAGGTATTTTCCTTATTTACATTTCAAACACTTTCCCATTTCCAGATCTCCCCTTCAGAAACACCTATCGCATCCCCCCTCCCCTGCCTCTATGAGGGTGCTCCCCCACCCTCCCACCCACTCCTATCTTCCTGCACTGGCGTTCCCCTACACTGGGGCATGGAACACCCTCAGGCCCAAGGGCCTCTCCTCCCACTGATGTCCAACAAGGCTATCCTCTGCCACATATATGGCCAGCACCATGGGTTGCTCCATGTGTATACTCTGGTTGGTGTCCCGTCCCCAGAAGCTCTGGGAGGGTCTCATCTGTTGACATTGTTGCTCTCTCCATTTATCAATTCTTTTTTTGTCCTTGTTAAGTTTATTATGGAGAAATTCAAACACATACAGAGTAAGCTACTGTGGGGAATTTCTTAGCACACAATAGCTGACTCCTGGCCAGTACTGTTTCAACACTATTTCCCTTCATTTCATTTCATATTCTCTCTCCCACATCACCCTAAAACAAATCCCACATATCATATCACTCTGTCCATAAATGATTCAGCCTTTGTCTCTAAAATATGAACCCTTTCCTTAACAGTACACCAGCATTCTGAGTAAAAGTATTCATAAATATCTTCACATATCAAAATCTATCAAGTTTATAATTGCCTCATAAATAGTTTAAGCTTTTTGCTTGAATCAGGATCCAAATAAGTCTCATTCGTTCTCTTAGATGAGAGCATTATTGGAAATTGACTCGACTGTTTCATGTGGGAAGCCATCATTGTGAAGTCTCTGTAGGCCACTGGCCCTACTTGATGATGGGTCAGGTCCTGCAGCATGCATCCACCCAGACTTGAAGTGTGCTTTGTAACTGTTGATGACACTGTACAGATGGTCCAAGTATTTTCCATCAGATAGCACTTTCTGAACCCAAACCTCTTGGAAAGAGATCACAGAACCAGGCCCATCATTTCTCAATTCTTGATCTTAGAGTGGGAGTCACTGGAGTTCTATTCAGGAAATTTCTCCCTGTGCCCATGTGTTCGATGTTTTTCCCCACTTCCTCTTCTATTAGATTGAGTATACATGGTTTTGTGTTGAGGTCCTTTATCTGCTTGGACTTGAGCTTTGTGCAAGGTGACAAATATGGGTCTCTTGTCATTTTTCTACATACAGACAGCCATTTAAACCTGCACCATTTACTGAAGATGCTACCTTTTTTCCATTGTATATTTTTGGCTTCTTTGTCAAAGATCAAGTGTGCGTAAGTGTGTAGTTTTATTTCTAGATCTTCAATTCTATTCTATTGATCAACATGTTTGTCTCTGTATCAATACCATACAGTTTTTATCATTATTGCTTTGTAGTATAGCTTGAGGTCAAAGATGGTGATCCCCCCAACAGTTCTTATATAGTTAAGAATTGTTTTCACTATTCTGTTGTGTCGCAACCACCCTTGACCAGCAAGAATGACGCAACACACTCTCGGGCTCTTCTCCAGCAGTTTATTCAGGAAC
>NW_022196904.1:164856751-164888397 GCF_008632895.1 Mastomys coucha | reverse complement strand
GTGGGGGGGAGGGGGCAGCGGCCAGCGCCATCCGCTTCGCTGCTCTCCACACTGTTGTTTTGTTTTGTTTTGTTTTGTTGTTTTTTGTCTTTGCAGATGTATTTGAGAATTTATTTTTCCATGTCTTTGAAGACTTGTGTTGGGATTTTGATGGGGATTTCAATGAATCTGTAGATTGTCTGTGGTAGGATAACCATTTTTACTATGTTAATTCTGCTGATCTGTGAGCATGGAAGATCTTTCCATTTTCTAAGATCTTTGATTTCTTTCTTGAGAGACATTAAGTTATTGTCATATAGATCTTTCACTTGTTTGGTTAGAGTTACCTCAAGATGTTTTATATTATTTGTGGCTATTGTGAAGGGAGATGTTTCTCCCTGCACAATTTTTTTCTCACTGTTTATCATTTGTATAAAGGAAGATTACTGATTAATGTGAGTTAAATTTATATCCAGCCACTTTGCTCAAGAAGTTCTCTAGTAGAATTTTTGGGGTCACTTATGTATACTATCATATCATCTGCAAATAGTGACACCTTTATTTCTTCTTTGCCAGTTCAAATCACCTTTGATCTCTTTTTGTTGTCTTATTGTTCTAGCTAGCATTTTGAGTACTATAGTGAATATATATTGGGAGACTCGACATCCTCGTCTTGTCCCCAATTTTAGGGGAATTGCTCTATTTAATTTAATATTAGCTATTGTTTTGCAATAAATTGCTTTTATTATGTTTAGGTATGGGCCTTGAATTCCTGATCTTTCCAATACTTTTAACATGAAGGGGTGTTGTATTTTGTCAAATGCTTTTTCTGTGTCTAAGAAAATGATCATGTGATTGTTTTTCTTTGAGTTTGTTTATGTAGTCTATTATGTTAATGGATTTTTGTGTATTGAACCAACCTTGCATCGCTGGGATGAAACCTACTTGATCTTGGTGAAGGATGGTTTTGCTGTATTCTTGGAATCTGTTTGCAAGAATTTTATTGAGTATTTTTGCATTGATATTCATAAGCAAGATTGGTCTGAAGTTCTCTCTCTCTCTTTTTGTTGTTTTTGTTTTTGCTTTTTGAGACAGGGCTTCTCTGTGTAGCCCTGGTTGTCCTGGCACTCACTCTGTAGATCAGATTGGCCTTGAACTCAGAAATCTGCCTGCCTCTGCCTCCCAAGTGCTGGAATCAAAGGTGTGTGCCACCACTGTCTGGCTTGAAGTTCTCTTTTTTGGTTGGGTCTTTGTGTAGTTTAGGTATCAGAGTAATTGTGGCTTTGTAGAATGAATTAGGTAGTATTCCTTCTGTTTCTATTTTATGGAATAGTTTGAGGAATATTGATATCAGGTCTTCTTTGAAGGTTTGATAGAATTCTGTACTAAATCCATCTGGCCTTGGGCTACTTTTTAGTTAGGAGATTTTTAATGGCTTCTTCTATTTCCTTATGGGATATGGGCCTGTTTAGAGAGTTTACCTGCTCTTGATCTAACTCTAGTATGTGGTATCTCTCTAAATACCATTTTATCTAGATTTTCCAGTTTTGTTTAATATAGGCTTTTGTAGTAGGATCTAATGATTTTTTTGAATTTCCTCCATTTCTGTTGTCATGTCTCCCTTTTCATTTCTGATTTTTTTAACTTGGATACTGCCTCTGGGCCCATTAGCTAGTTTGGATAGGGGTTTATCTATCTTGTTGATTCTCTCAAAGAACTAGCTTTTGGTTCTGTTGATTCTTTGTGTTGTTCTCTTTGTTTCTATTTGGTTGAGATTTGAATATTTCCTTCCAACACATATAATATTAGCAGTAATTGAAGGGAGTGTTTCAGAGTAGGAAAGTGTTTTAAAATTTTATACATTGTAAAAATACAGTGGAAGATATTAGAGAAATAGTAGCTATGGAAACTGCTACATAAAATTGAACTTTAAGTGTTCAGTAAACCAAACAAATAATTTCACACTATATTCTATATTTTCTAATCAAAGCTTAAAAATTAATCAAGTAAAATTCTTATACATTTAGATTGAAAGTCCAATTGATATGTTGGCAATATAAGGTAGATATTGAAAAACAAAATTATGTAAAAAGGTAATTTTAGAGAAGTCTAGTGTTCCTATAAGATAGAGTTCCAACAGTTTATTAGACATTTCAAACCTGGGATCCATCCCCATCTGAAAGAGACAGAACTTACACCTTCAAGGAGAATTCAAGGGAGAAAATCATATCTAAATCTTAATGAAGACAAGAATTTTTGACAGTGACTTACAGTTCTTGTTTAATCTAGTATAATTATAAGGATTTAACATTAATAAATGCTCCTAGACTTCTCATAAAGGAACTGTCAATAATAAATATTTTGTTTTTAATGACAATTATATAGAGAAATTACAGCTAAATGAGGTGGTATTTTCCTATCTCATGGTCTAAGCAATGCACATGAATGATGAGTCCAGAGTATGGGAATTCAAATAACATTTTAACACACAAGGAAGTGACATTTTTCATGTTCTAGGCTCAGACTTTCCTTGACCTATATATGACAATTTTTTTACTTAAAGTTATACCCAGTCCTTCTATCAAACATGTGTTCCTGTTACTCATCTATATGTTACTCACAGAAACATATATTTGATTCAAATTACAAGTTTCATCTTTGTTTGCTGAACTGTTCGCTCTATATAAGGTTTAATATGAAAATAACTCCTTATTATTTGCAAAAATTAAGTGGGCTTTGTTAATTTGACAATTAATAACCTTAATATTCAAACAACTGGCAAATTGACTGCAAGACCCTTTCTCAATAGACTTTTTCAGTTATGCTTCCATAGATGTTGTGAGATGATTCTCCTCCTGGAATATGCTCTTGGGTTGAAAGGAATGTCCTCTGAAGAGTTGTAATTCTTTTATCCTTATCATTTATTATTTTTATCTGCTGCATATATTGTTTTTACTGACTCACTTTAAAATGCATTTTAATTAAATATAATTACATTATTTTCACTTTCCTTTTCTTCTCTCTAGCCATTCCCATGCTCTCCTACTCTCAAATTCATAGCCTCTTCTCTCTCACTCTCACTCCCCTCTCCTTCCATCTCTCTCTCTTTCTGTGTCTCTTTCTCACCCTCTTTCTCCCTTCCATTCCATATCTCTCTATATAATATTGTTATATATATGTATACACACAAATATATATAACCTGCTGTGTTTGTTTTTGTTTCTTGTGTAGATATGATTTCAGGACTAAATTTTTATTGGAAATCAACAAGAGGTTCACCTCTGAGAGAGTTCTATTCTCCCTCTACCAGCAGTTGTCAATTAACTATAGTTCTTTGTTTAGGGGTGGGAACATATGAAAAATTCCTTCATCCAAGTCTTGATATTGACATCATTTTCATTTTATTTACGTATCCATTTCTAGAAAAGAATCTTTCATAATAGACTTCCAGATAGTCTGCCTCTTAACTAACCCCTCCGCAACTCCCATTATATATCCTAAGCCATTGGTATAGGATATGGCATGCAAATGTATCCATCTTTATTCTTCACAGACATAGAAAAGCATCCAAAATCTTTGTGGGGTTGAAGAGATGATACAGAAGTTAAGAACTTTTCTTGTATTTGCAGAGGACCTGGGTATGGTTCCCAGAATTCACATTAGGAGGCTCACAACCACATATGACTTCAGTTATAGGGAATCTGACAATCTCTGCTAGCCTACATAGTTGTCAGGAATGTACCTGATACATTTATATGTACAGATAGCCACATATACACATACAGTAAATGCATTTGTAAAAGTTATATAAACTATAAAAGCCCAAGAAAATTCAAAGAAATTCCAAACAGCATAATGTATCACAAAGCATTATCATATTTAATCTTAAAGTGTAGAACAATGCCATAGTAATAAAAATAATAAAGGGCTGACACAAAAGCAGACACGGAGATCAATGGAATAGTATTGGGAGCCCCAGATACAAGTCCACACAACTTAGGTTGCCTTGATTTTTGACAAAGATGCCAAAAAATATATACTGAAAAAACAAACATTCAACAAATGGTCCTGAGACAACTGAATTTCATCATGTAAAAAGTAAAATTAGATTTTTATCTCTCATGGTGCACAAGAGTCAGCTCCAGCTGCATTAAAGATCTAAACATGAGACCTGAAGCCTTGAAACAAGAAGAGAGAAAAGGAGGGAGGGAGACACGCAGGTCAGGATGTTCTGAGTAAGAGTCTCAAATCACAGGAAGTGAGAAAATTTATAGAGAATGCCATTCAAATCAAGATAAGTGCTTATACAAAGTTTGCACAGATCCTGCACATTCACAGAATGGTGTTACACAGCAAAAGCTGATTATGCTAGAAACTGAAGGATTTGCAAGAATCAAGTATGATATGAATTGTGAGGTCATGTAATAGAGGATTTGCTTATTAAATTAAATATTAAAATAAATATGTAAAATAATCACTGCATAATGTATATTTCATAATTTCTATTATTTAAAATAAAATGTTTTATCAGTCACATAAAATATATTTCTATTTTATAGGTAATCACCCTAGGCTGTTTTCACTATATCTTTCTTCATTTCATGTGTGAAATTGCTTTATTTTTAAGTTTGTTAAAATCTCCCTGTGTTATAAAAAGGAATTATTTAGTTTATAATTGTGGAGCTGTGAGAGTATGTCAATGATAGCACTTCAATTCTGATGAGGGCTTCAAAGGTTTTCGCCTTTCAATGGCATCATAGAAACTCAATACATCATTTGATCAAACAGAAAGAAAGTATGTCTAGGTTCATTTCCCAGGACCTACATGGTAGCATACAATAGTCTATAGCTCTGTTTCTTTTCTTTTTTTTTTGGCTTTATTCTTTTATTTAAATGTCATAATGGAAATGAAGATAAGAAAAAGTAATGTTTCATAGCACCCCAAAGTTAAGACTCAGTTACATAACTGAATCTTGTAGTAGTTTTTATAGTCTCACACAGACTTATTTGGATTTTAGTTCTGTTTTAATTGTGTAACTTCAGTTATATTAAAGACATATAGCCTGCTTTCTTACCAATAAAATTAAGTGTGTCTTGTTGTTCTTTGCTGGTTAAAAGGGGGCTACCGTGGTGACACAGGCCTGCAACCCCAGCACTTGAGAAGTAGAGGCAGGAAGAATAGAAATTCAAGCCCAGCTTCAGCACATAGAGCTCCAGGCCAGTCTGGGCTAGATGAGACCTTGTCTCAAAACAACAAAACAAAAACCACATAAACATCATTCAGGATGATATTCTCCAGATCCATCCATTTCCCTAAGAAATTCATAAATTCATTGTTTTTAATAGCTGAGTAGTACTTCATTGTGTAGATGTACCACATATTCTGTATCCATTCCTTTGCTGAGGGACATCTGGGTTGTTTACAGTTTCTGGCTAGTATAAATAAGGTTGCTATGAACATAGTGGAGCATGTGTTCTTATTACATGTTAGAGCATCTTCTGGGTATATGCCCAGGAGTGTTATTGCTGGGTACTCTGGTAGTACTATGTCCAGTTTCCAGAGGAACAGATGTAGAGGCTCACAGACATCTATTTAACTGAGCACAGGGTCCTCAGTGAAGGAGTTAGAGAAAGGATCAATGGAGCTGAGGGATTTGCAGCCCCTTAGGACGAACAACAATATGAACTAACTAGTACCCTCAGAGCTCCCAGAGTCTCAACCACCAACCAAGGAGTACACACAGTGGGACTGATTGCTCTGGAAGCATGTGTATAGTGGAGGATTGCAAATTTGATCATCACTGGGAGGAGAGGACCTTATCCCTGTGAAGGTTCTGTGCCCCAGTGTGGGGGAATGCCAGGGCCTATAAGCAGGAGAGGGTGGGGTGGCAGGCATGGGGAGTGGGGAGGCAGCTGGGGTTTGTTTTTGTTGTTTTCGTTTGTTTCTTTGTTTTTTAGAGGGGAAACTGGGAAGGGAGAAATTTACATGTAAATAAAGAAAATATTTATTAAAAAAAAAAAAAACAGGTGACAGCAGATGCTGGCGAGGTTGTGAAGAGGAACACTCCTTCATTGCTGTTGGGATTGCAAGCTGGTACAACCACTATAGCCCTGTTTCTACAGGTGGTACCCAGACATTCTTGAGGACAAAAGACTTATTCACATAACAGAAATGTTGGTTGTCTCTGGTGAACACCTTGGTTGAATTTCCCTTCACAAGAGCAACATGTCAGTAATTATAAGACTGGTGCTCCTAATAAATGACAAATATAATTATAAGTAATGTAATTTATTGTATTATATGGAGACATCTTGTATTTAATATAAAATATTTAAGAATTACTTCAAATAACCTTTAAATGGATATTTAGAAAAAAAGCTTCCAAGTTTGTACATGATACTTTTGGTGGAGAACAAGAAATTAATTCATTATGTACCTAGAAAACGTTCATCCTTTGCTAACTCCACTACACAAAGTTTGTGATGTTTTTTTCTCCTTATTTATTTACTCTACATTCTGATCACGGCCCCCATTCCCTCATCTCCTCCCAATACCACCCTTATATATCCCTCTACCCATTGTCCCCTCCAATTATCAGAGAAACAGAAGCCCTCGCCCACAACCTTGTGTGCCACCCTGCACCTGGACATCAAGTCTCAGCAAGACTAAGCACACTCTCTTCCACAACACCCAATGAGGCAGTCCACTTAGGGGAAGGGGATTCAATGCCAGGCAACAGAGACCAAGACAGCCCCAGCTCCAATTTTTAGGGGACCCACCAAGCTGCACATCAGCTACAAATAAGTAGAGTGTTGAGGTCCAGCCCGTGCATGATGTTTGGCTTGTGTTCATTCTCTGTAAACCCACTTGGGCCCAGGTTAGATGACTTTGTACGTCTTCTTGTGGTGTCCTTGACCCGTCCAGCACAAACAATTCTATCCTCCACTCTTCAATAAGATTCCCCAAGTTCTTCCTGATGTTTATCTATGGGTTTCTGCATCTGTCTTCATCATCTGGAAAAAGCCACTCAGGAGACATTTATGCTAGGCTCTTGTATGCTACCATAGCAGAGTATCATTAATAGTGTCAGTGGTTAGCTCTCTCACATGGAATAGGTCCCAATTTGGGCCAGTCATTGGTTGGCCATTCCTTCAATCTCTGCTTCCTCTTTATCCCTGCACATAATAATACTCGTATATAGCAAGACAATAGCCCACATCAAATTAAACAGAGAGACTCTTAAGCTAATTCCACTAAATTCAGGGACAAGCCAAGGCTGTGTGTTCTGTCTGTATCTTGACATAGCACTTGAAGTTCTAGCTAAAGCAATAAGATAACTAAAAGAGATCCAGGTGATACCAATTGGAAATAAAGAAGTCAAATATCACTATTCACAACTTACATGATAATATACATATACAAGTCAGCACAAAATTCTATCAAATAACTCCTATAGCTGATAAATACCTTCAGCAAAGTGGTTGAATACAAAATTAACTCAAAAATAATCAATAACCCTACTTTACATAAATGATGAACAGGCTAAGAAATAAATCAGGCAAACAACACCCCCAGCAATTGCTACAACAATATAAAATATCTTCTTGTAACTCTAACCAAGCAAGTGAAAGACCTGTATGACAAGAACTTCAAGTTTCTGAGGGAAGAAATTGAGGAAGATATCAGAAGATGGAAAGATGTCTGATGTTAAATATCTGATTGCTAAAATAATCCTGTATAATAAAAGAACTGGAGGTAACACTGTCCCTGACTTAAAGCTATACTACAAAGCAAAAGTAACAAAAACTGCATAGTATTGACATTAAAAGAGAGAGGTTGATAGTAAACTAGAATCAAAGACCCAGAAATAAAGCAACAGACCTGTGAACACTTTTTTTGACAAAGGAGCCAAAACCATACAATGGAAAAATGAAAGCATCTTCAAGAAATGGTACTGGTCTCACTGGATGTCTGAATGTAGAAGAATGCAAATAGACCTATATCTATCTCCAAGTGGACCAATGACCTCAACAACAACAACAACAACAACAACAACAAAGAGAAACATTAAATCTAATAGAAGAGAAAGTGAGCAACTGCTGTGAAGACATTTGCACATGAAACAAATTCCTGAACAAAACAGTAATAGCTCAGGCCCTAAGATTAAAAATTAATGAATGGGACCTCATAAAACTGAAAAGCTTTTGCAAGGCTAAAGACACCATCTATGGGGCAAAGCAGCAGCCTACAAAATGGGAAAAGATCTTCACCAACCCTACACCTGACAGAGGACTAATATCCAAAATATATAGAGAACTCAAGAATTTAGACACCAATGTACTAAATAACCCAATATAAAATGGGGTGCAGAACTAAACAGAGAATCTCAACAGAGGAATCTCTCTAATGTCAGAAGCACTTAAAGAAATGTTCACCTCCTTAGTCATCAGGGAAATGCAAATCAAAACAACCCTGAGATTCTACGTAGATTCCACCATCAGAATGGCTAAGGTCAAAAACTCAGGTGACAGCACATGCTGGTAAGGATGTGGAGCAAAGGGAACACCTACCTGTCCATGTGTGGTGGGGGTGCAAATTTGTGCATTTTAGCAATCAGTTTGTATCTCAGGCAATTGGGAATAGTTCTATCCCTAAGACCCAGATACACCACTCCTGGGAATATACACAAAAGATGCCCCACTATCCCACAAGGACACTTGCTCAGCTGTGCTCATAGCAGCTTAATTTGTAATAGCCAGAAACTGGAAACAACCTAGATGCCCCTCAACTAAAGAATGGATTAAAAAAAATGTAGCACATCTATACAATGAAAATGTATTTAGCTATTAAAAACAAAGACATCATGAAACTTCCAGACAAATAGATGAAATTGGAAAATATCATCCTGAGGGAGGTAACCCGGACCCAGAAAGACACACATGGTACATACTCACTCATAAGTAGATATTAGCCATAAAGTACACAATAACCATGCTACAATCCACAGACCCAAGGAAACTAAATAACAAGGAAGGCCCAAGGAATGCTTGAATCTTACTCAGAAAGAGAAATAAAACAGATGTGAGGTGAATGGAAGGAGGCAACTGGGTGGGAGAAGAGGTGAGGCGGGGAACAGGATGGGCAAGGAGAGAACTAGGGGTGAGAATGGAAATCAGTGGCTTGCACCTTTGTGACTAACTGGAGACTTGGGAATGTGGAGGCTTCTGAGAGTGTATGGGAGTGACCCTAGCTGAGACTCCTAGCAGCTGGAGATATGGAGACTGAAGTGGCCACCTCTTGTAACCAGGTGAGACTTCCAGCAGAAAGACATAACCCTCTCATAAAACCTATGATGCTTTCTTAATGTTGGCATATATATCATCTTAAATTTCAAAGAAATACACCAATATTGAAGCACTGTATCTGTGGAGAAGGAAAAGAGTGGAAGACATTTGGTGATATGATATTTTAAAAGAAAGGGGAAAACACTCCAGAGAAAACAGAGAATGAAAGGAAAGAAAGCATTTCCCGTTAATATGTCTAATGTGTATGGATTCAGAATGTTGCTTGTTCCAAAGCAAAAAGCATAGGCATATGGAATACTATTTTAGTTTTTAATATCCACACTGCTCTTCAACAACAGCATTTATTTATTTAAAGAAGACGTTTACAGGTGTCATTAAATTAGAATTAAAAATATCTGACTTTTCCTGTGCTGTACTCAACTCAACAAAGAATAGACAAGGATATTAAAATTTCAGCAGGGTGGGAGATTTGTTAACAATTTTTCTAAAGAAATACCAAAACAAAACACCATGGCCTATGGTATTTGAAAAATTCAATGATATGCTCTCAATTTTACAATATTAGTTTAAGATTATCAGATGTGAATCAAGAAGGAATGAAAATATGAATCTTTTAAATTGAAATAAGACAAGCTTTTTCCAAAAGGTCCCGACCAGGATTTGAATTAAAGCTCTGCTGAGAGGAAATTCATACTCTGCCAACTTGAAAGTTTTGTGAAGCCATAATGTTCCATATCATTTGACAGAACTAATATTTATTGTAGTCTTTGTCAATAATGCACAACAAACTAAGCATTCATAAATTTCCACTGAGGCTGCATGTGACATAAGCTGCAGGTGTCTCAAAGTACATCTTGTGATTCAGAGCTGAAAAATCCTCTCTGGGTTGATCAAGAAGAATTTCTATTTCTTAACTTCTGTTGTGAAATTACAAAATTTTCCACTTTAACAATTCCAATCTCCCCTCCATTTGTTTCTGCATTGTGACTTGCACTTCCTTGATTAATTGGTTGGCTAAGTGGATGGATTTGCAATGTTTAAGTTTAGTTCTAGGGTTAAAGTGCCATTTCTCTCTTATGGACTCTGTGTTTGTTGGTAATCATGCCCTTATCCTATTTATTCAAGTCACCCAACTTCACCTCCAGTGCTGTCTAGGCAAACAATCTTAAGCTTTAAAGGTTATTACGGGATGTATTAGTAGTAAGTAAAATACAATTTCCTTTAAACTACAAAATGTTCTGGAGAGTAGACGAATATTAACAGTATCTGTACTAAGATACTAGTTACAAAGTTTAACCTGTCTTAGTTTGGGTTTCTATTGCTCTTATGAAACAAAATAACCAAAGAGCAAGTAGGGGAGAAAAGAGTTTATTCAGCTGACACTTCCAGATCATGGAAATCATTGGAGGAAATCAGGACAGGAACTCAAGCAGGACTGGAACCCAGAGGCAGGATCTGATGCAGAATGCATGGAGGGTTTCTACTTAGTGGTTTGTTTCCCATGAGTTGTTCAGCAGCCTATAGAATTCAAGATACCAGCCCAGGTGTGGCATCATGAGCTTGCCCTCCCTCATTGATTACTAATTGAGAAAATCCCTTACAGCAAGATTTAGTGAAATAATTTTCTCAACTGAGAATTCTTCCTCTCTGAAGACTCTAACTTTTGACAAATTGACACAGAAAACCAGCCAGCACAAGATATAATGGAAAAAAATAAAGATTACTGAATTTTTCCTTTTATTATTGGATATTTTATGTATTTACATCTAAAATGTTATTCCCTTTCGAAGTTTCCCTTCCAGAACTCCCTATTCTGTCTCCCCTCCCCCTACTTCTATGAGGATTCCCCCTCCCACTTCACAGCCCTGGTATTCTCCTACACTCAGGAATTGAGCCTTCACAGGACCAAGGACTTCTCCTCCTATTGATGCAAGACAATGCCATCCTCTGCTACATATGCAGCTGGACCCATGGGTCCCTCCATTTGTACTCTTTGGTTGGTGGTTTAGTCCCTGGGAGTCCGGGGGAGGGGGTCTGGTTGGTTGATATTGCTACTCTTCCTATAGGGTTGCAAACCCATTCAGCTCCTTCAGTCCTGTCTCTAACTACCCATTGTAGACCCTGCACTCAGTGCACTGGTTGGCTGCAAGCATCTACCTCTATATTTGTCAGGCTCTAGCAGAGCCTCTCAGGAGACAGCTGTAACACTTCTTGGCATCCACAATAGTGTCTGGGTTTGGTGTCTGTGTGTGGGATGGATCCCCGGGTGGAGCAGTCTCTGGATGGCCTTTCCTTCAGTCTTTGCTCCACACTTTGTCCCCTTATTTCCTTTAGACAGGAACCCTTCTGGCGTAAGAATTTGGAGATGAGTGAGTGGCCCCATCCTCCCAACTGGGGGCCTTGCCTAACCTCAGAATATGATCTCTACTGGTTCTCCCTCCCCTTTGTTGGGCATTTCACCTAATCTCAGCCTCTTTGGCTTCTGAGAGCCTCTTGCTTTTCTGGTATCTGGGACATGCTGGTGGCTATTCCCAGTTCCCCATCCCCCATTGCTATACACCTCTGTTCAATTTCCTGACCCTCAGTATATCATTCCTGTCTCCTCTCATACATGATCTTGCCCCCATTTTCCCCCTGCCCCTTCTTCCCAAGTGCCTCTCAGTCTCTACCTCCCTTGAGTATTTTGTTCTGTCTTCTAAGAAGAACTGAAGTATCCACATTTTGGTCTTCCTTCTTCTTCTGCTTCATATGATCTGTAAATTGTATCTTGGGTATTCCGAGTTTTGAACTAATATCCACTTATCAGTGAGTGCATACCATGTTTCTTTTGTGATTGGGTTACCTCACTCATGATGATACTTTCTAGTTCGATCCATTTGACTAAGAATTTCATGAAGTCATTGTTTTTAGCAGCTGAGTACTAACTATTACATTGTATAAATGTACCACATTTTTTTTATAGCCACTCCTCTGTTGAAGGACATCTGGGTTCTTTCCTGTTTCTGGCTATTATAAATAAGGCTACTATAAACATAATGAAGCATGTGTCCTTGTTATATGTTGGCACATCTTTTAGGTATATGCCTAGTAGTAGTACATCTGGATCCTCAGGAAGTACTATGTCCAATTTTCTGAGAAACTGGCAGCATGATTTCCAGAGTGGTTGTACCAGCTTGCAATCCCACCAACAAGGGAGGAGTGCTCCTCTTTCTCTACATCCTCACCAGCATCTGCTGCCATCTGAGTTTTTTATCTTACCCATGCTGACTGGTGTGAGGTGGAATCTCAGGGTTGTTTTGATCTGCATTTCCCTGATGACTGAGGATGTCGAACATTTCTTTAGGTGCTTCTCGGCCATTCTAGTTTCCTCAGTTGAGAGTTCTTTGTTGAGGTTTGTACCTCGTTTTTAATAGAGTTATTTGGTTCTCTGGAGTCTAACTTCTTGAGTTCTTTGTATATATTGAATATTAGCCCTTTATGGGATGTAGGGTTGATAAAGGTCTTTTCAAAATCTGTTGGTTGCCCTTTTGTGATTTTATAAGGTCCCATTTGTCACCTTTTGATCTTAGAGTATAAGACATTAGTGTTTTGTTCAGGAATAGTGATTGTTGCGTCCTGTTATTTTTGTTGTTAGAGGTTGAATTATGTTTGTGTGGCTATCTACTATTGGGTTTGTTGAAAGATTACTTTCTTGCTTTTTCTAGGTTGTAGTTTCCCTCCTTGTATTGCAGTTTTCCAACTATTATCCTTTGTAGTGCTGGATTTGTGGAAAGATACTATGTAAATTTTGGTTTTGTCATAGAATATCTTGGTTTCTCCATCTATGGTAACTGAGAGTTTTGCTGGGTATAGTAGCCTGGGCTGGCATTTGTGTTCTCTTAGGGTCTATATGACATCAGTCCAGGATCTTTTGGCGTTCATAGTCTCTGTTGAAAACTCTGGTGTAATTCTGATAGGCCTGCCTATATATGGTACTTGACCTTTTTCCCTCACTGCTTTTAATATTCTTTCTTTGTTTTGTGCATTTGGTGTTTTGATTATTATGTGATGGGAGGAATTTAATTACTAGTCCAATCTATTTGGAGTTCTGTAGGCTTCTTGTATGTTCATAGACATCTCTCTTTTTTTTTAGGTTAGGGAAGTATTCTTCTATAATGTTGTTGAAGATATTTACTGGCCCTCTAAGTTGGAAATCTTGGTTCTCTTCTATGTCTATTATCCTTAGGTTTCATATTCTCATTGTGTCCTGGAGTTCTTGGATATTTTGGTTTAGGAACTTTTTGCATTTTGCATTTTCTTTGACTGTATGCCAATGTTTTCTCTGGTATTTTCTGCACTTGAGATTCTCTCTTCTATCTCTTGTATTCTGTTGGTGATGCTTGCATCTATGACTCCTGATCTCTTTCCTATGTTTTATATCTCCAGGGTTGTCTCATTTTGTGATTTCTTTATTGTTTCTACTTCCACTTTTAGATCCTTGATGGTTTTGTTTAATTCCTTTGCCTGCATGGTTGTGATTTCCTGTTTCCTCTTTAAGTACTTCTACTTGTTTACTTGTGTTCTCATGTATTTCTTTAAGGGATTTCTTTATGTCCTTCTTAAAGTCCTCTATTATCATCATCATGAGATGTGATTTTTAAATCAGTCTTTTGGGGTATCCAGGGTTTGCTGTGGTGGGAGAACTGGGTTCTGATGATGCTAGGTAGCCTTGGATTCTGTTGCTTGTGTTCTTACCCTTGGTTCTTGGCATCTGTCTATCTCTGGTGTTAGTTGGTCTTGCTGTTTCTGACTGTGGCTTGTCCCCCCTGTAAGCCTGTGTGTCAGCACTCCTGGATGACCAGTTCTCTTGGGGAGGAATTTGGGTATGTAGAGCTGTGGCACAGGGTCAGCTCCAGGGTGTAGACTGAAACTGGAAGGATCATGTCCCAGGCCATTCCTTGGTTCCTGTGTCCTAAAGACTCCAGGTGGGTCCCTCTTGGTTCAGGAATTTGAGCAGATATTGTGGTCTCACTGTGTTCTCAGGTGTGTCAGCACTCTTGGGAGACCTGCTTTCTTTTGGTGGGATCTGGGTTTGGAGAACTACAGCACAAGGTCAGCTCCAGGCAGATGGAAACATGAAGGATCCTGTCCCAGGCTGCTCCTTGCAGAGCATCTACTGCAGAGCGTCTCCTTGCAGAGATGCTATTGATTTTTCAGTAGCATCATTAGACAACTCATCTTAGGTTGTCCTAAAGACTGGTCAGTGGTCCAGTCTAGCCCTTTCAGAATAGACATTAAATTATTATAGTTTGGCAGCACAAAATCAAGAATAGATCCAACTACTTTTTTTCCCATAGAAATTGTTCAGCAGGATATGATCACCAATGGTTACAAAACAAAACTAAACCCTTCCTCAAGATTTAATTGATTTATTCTATTCTGTACTGAGATAAATCCATGGCAAACAATGTCAGATGGCAATAGAGTAATGTCTTGACATTTTTAAAATACTTCTATTAATAGAACACTGTAACAACATCACTAGTGAAGAATATTGGAAACAGCTCAGTATTTTTTCCTTTATAATACATCTCTATTCCATCTACATGCTATTGGGAATTAAATTCCAAAATGAGTATAAATTTATATCTACTGTCTTAAAAACTTAAGGGATTTAAAGACCTTCTAGTCAATAAACTATGATGATCTTTGTTTAATGAAAAGGAAAAAGATTTAAATGATTTCTACATGGAGAGTATTCCATCTCCCTGTAATTCACATATCTAGAGATCTATTTTTTCAGTTTGTCTAAATTTAATTTTGTATCATTTGCATATATTCTCAAAGAATTCACTTTAAAGCTAAAAGTAGGGTAGATATAAATATTTTGAGTACAATATATATCAAATGAAACAACACAGGAGATAACATGTTATAAAAACAGATCCTTGGTCAACACACACACACACACACACACACAGAGAGAGAGAGAGAGAGAGAGAGAGAGAGAGAGAGAGAGAGAGAGAAAGAGAGAATATGGCAGTAAACTAAAGAAGAGTTAAGATGGACTGAACACAACCTTCAGTGCTCAGTGATACGGCATGTGAGAAATGGTACCCTAGATACCAGAAGGCTGCAAGATCTCAAGAGTACAGGGAATGAATATGCCCTGAATCCAGGAAACCAGAAAGATACTATTACAACCCAGAAAACTTGCTTCAGTACTCCTTTCTAACCTTGATGGTCTATAAGAAGGGTGGATGACATATGGCTGACAACATCTCTCCTTGACTCTGTGTAGCCAGGAAACAAGGATGCAGTCATTACAAACTATAAGCCCATGATCAGATCCCAAGTTGCCTCCATCAGAGTCATCTTTTCAGAGCCCAATGGATAAAGGATGCAGGTTTCTTAACCCTTAAAAATAATCTATATTATTAACATCTTTAATTGCTTTAGTTGAAAATATTCAGTAGAAAAATTTGCAATTATAGGACATTTAAGAATATGTATTTACATGCTTTCTTCTACATGCATGTGGAAAAAAGACAGCATTTTCAACAAATGGTGTTGGTTCAACTGGTGGTTAGCATATAGAAGAATGCAAATTGATCCATTCCTATCTCCTTGTACAAAGCTCAAGTCCAAGAGGATTAAAGACCTCCACATAAAACCAGATACACTGAAACTAACAGAAAAGAAAGTGGGGAAGAGCCTTGAGCACATGTGCACAGGGGAGATTTTCCTGAACAGAACACCAATAGCTTATGCTCTTAGATCAAAAATTGACAAATGGGTCAGGCATGGTGGCACATGCCTTTAATCACACCACTTGGGAGATAGAGGCAGGTGAATTTCTGAGTTTGAGGCCAGCCTGGTTTACAGAGTGAGTTCCAGGACAGCTAGAACTATACAGAGAAACCCTGTCTCAAGAAATCAGAAAAAAAAACACAAAAAACAAAAGAATTGACAAATGGGACCTCATAAAATTGCAAAGCTTCTGTAAGGCACAGGACACTGTCAATAGGACAAAAGTGCAACCAAAAGATTGGGAAAAGATCTTTACCAATCCTACATCCAATAGAGGGCTAATATCCAATATATACAAAGAACTCAAGAAGTTTGACTCCAGAGAACCAAATAACCCCATTAAAAATTGGGGTACAGAGCTAAACAGGAATTCTCAACTGAGGAATACAGAATGGCTGAGAAACTCCTAAAGAAATGTTCAACATCCTTATTCATCAAGGACATGCATATCAAAACACCCTGAGATTCCACCTCACACCAGCTAGAAAGGCTAAGATAAAAACTCAGGTGACAGTAGATGCTGGAGAGGTTATAGAGAAAGAGGAACACTCCTTCACTGCTGGATTGCAAGCTAGTACAACCACTCTGGAAATCAGTTTGGCTGTTCCTCAGGAAACTAGACATAGTACTACCAGAGGACACAGCTATACCACTCCTGGGAGTATAACCAGAAGATTCTCCAACATGTAATAAGGACACATGCTCCACTATGTTCATAACAGCCTTATTTATAATAGTCAGAAGCTGGAAAGAACCCAGATGTCCCTCAACAGAGGAATGGGTACAGAAAATGTGGCACATTTACACGGTGTAATACTACTCATCTATTAAAAACAATGAATTTATGAAAACTTAAGGAAATGGATGGATCTGGAGAACATCATCCTGAGTGAGGTAACCTAATCACAAAAGAACACACATGGTACGCACTCAATGATAAGTGGGTATTAGCCCAGAAGCTCAGAATATCCAAGATACAATCCACAAACCACATGAAGCTCACGAAGAAGGAAGACCAAAGTGTGGATACTTCAATTCTTCTTAGAAGGGGGAGCAAAATGCCCATGGAAGGAGTTATAGAGACAAACTATGGAGCAGAGACTGAAGGAATGACAATCGAGAGACTGCCTCACCTGGGAATCCTCCCCATATTCAATCACCAAACCCAGACACTATTGTGGGTGCCAGCAAGTGCTGGCTGACAGGAGCCTGATATAGCTGTCTCCTGAGAGGCTCTGCCAGTGCCCGACTAATATAGAAGTAGAGCCTCATAGTCATCCATTGGACTGAGCACAGGGTCCCCAATGAAGGAGCTATAAAAAGGACCCAAGAAGCTGAAAGGGTTTGCAGTCCCTTAGGAGGAACAACAATGTGAACTAACCAGTACCCTCAGAGCTCACAGGAACTAAACCACCAACCAAAGTGTACACATGGTGGGATTCATGGCTCCAGCTACATATGTAATAGAGGATGGCCTAGTCAGTCATCAATGGGAGGAGAGGCCCTTGGTCCTGTGAAGGTTCTATGCCCCAGTGTAGGGGAATGCCAGGGCCAGGAAGTAGGAGAGGGTGGGTTGGTGAGCAGGAGGAGGGTGGAGGAAATAGGTTTTTTTTTTCTTCTCTGAGGTAAAACCACTGGGAAAAGGGGTATCATTTGAAATGTAAATAAATAAAGTATCTAATAAAAAAGAATATATATTTTTCAAGCTATTACCATAAAAATGGTAATAAATCTTAAAAGATACCCAAATAGGTTTGTTCCATGCTAAGTTGATATAATGAAAGGCCAGACATTCTAATGGTTTGTTTGTCAGAATGTCCAAAGCTGCCCAGAAGCAGGAGTCAGAGTCCCTTTCTTTCTAGCATGCATGCTGACAACACTTTGTTTTCTTTTTTTTTTAAAAGTTTTTACAAAAGTTAAAGAAATGTCCCTTACAGTTCTCTTAGATTACATACAGTACACCTCAAGTTTTGTGTATTATTTCATTTGATATTTTTTCTTTACTTTTGTTAATTCTTAAAATCTAAACTATTAGTTCTGGTGAGATATTGTATTTTCTCCTTGATGAACACCTTTCTGAAGGAGCAAGATGGAATCTTGGGTTGTTTTGATTTACATATTTGAGGGCCAATAATGGTGAGTGCTCTTTCATGCAAGTTTTAGATTTTGTGCCTCTTTTCAATTGTCTGTTCGCTTTGTTTGCCCATGCACTACTTAGATCACTTGATGTGCTATGGAGTTTTCTATGTTCTTTTGATTCTGGACTGTATCCTTATTAGGTGCAGAGCTGGCAGCAGTTTCCTCCATCCTTAGGATGGCTAGTTACTTGCTGGTGGGATTGCAAGCTGGTACAAAAACTTTGGAAAACTATCTGGTGGTTCCTCAGAAAATTGCAAAGAGTTCTACTTGAAGACCCAACTGTACCACTCCTGGGCATATACCCCAAAGACACTCCAACATATAACAAAGACACATGGGCCTCTATGTTTATAGCAGCCTTTTTATAATAGCCAGAAGCTGGAAACAACCCAGATGTCCCTCAATGGAACAATAGATACAGAAAATGTGGTACATTTACACAATGGAGGTCTGTTGCCCGCACAGTCAGTCGTCTCGCCAGCAAGAAGACACTAGGATCCTTCTGCAGGAAGCATTTATTGCATCATGAAGAGGAAGACCCCGAGCCAATAATCGGCACTGCTTATATACACCACAGTGCGGCGTGTCCGCCCATGATTGGCTGTTTGCTCATCACCCCATGTGACACCCCGGGATGGGCCATGACTTGGCGCCTTTTCACTCTACACACATGCGCAACCAGTTGTTTACCAGGAGTCGACAGTGGATGTAGGCACCATCTTGTCAAGGCAAATGCCTCTCCAGCTCTACCGCTCTCCTCAGAGGTCTACTCAGCTATTAAAAACAATAACTCCACCTAATTTGCAGGTAAATAGATGGAAGTAGAAAATATCATGCTGAGTAAGGTAACACAGATACAAAAGAACACACATGGTACGTATTCACTGATAAGTGAATATTAGCTCAAAAGCTCAGGATTTACAGGATACAACTCACAAACCCTATAAAGCTTAAGAAGACAGAAGACCAAAGTATGGATGCTTTGATCCTACTTAGAAAGGGGAACAAAATCATCACAGGAGGTGGAAGGATGGTCAGACCTTGGAGGGATAGAGGACGGGGAAGGGAAAAAGAGGGCAGGATCGGGTGTGGGAAGAGGCAAGAGAGAACTACAGAGGATCAGGAAACTGGATAGAAATATGTAGCAGCATGGGATGTGGGAAAGGGGGTAGCCACTAGAAAGTCCCAGATACCACAGCAGTGAAAGGCTCCCAAGACCTGATAGGGATGACATTAGCTACAATACTCATCAAAGAGGAGATAGAAATTATAGAGACCACCTCCAGTTGATAGACACTGCCCTAGGTTGAGGGATGGGATTATCCATCCATCCTAGAATTTTAACCCAGAATTGTTCCTGTCTAAAGGAAATGCAAGGACAAAAACCTGGAGCAGAGACTGAAGAAAAGGCAATCAAGAGACTGCTCCACCTAGGGATCCATCCCATTTGGTGACACCAAACCCTGACACTATTGCTGATGCCAAGAAATGCTTGCTGACAGGAGCCTGGTATAGCTGTTCCCTGAGAGACTCTGCCGTACCTGATTAATACAGATGGAGATACACATTGCCAACCACTGCACTGAGCCTAGGGACCCCAATGGAAAAGTTAGGGGAAGGACTGAAGGAGCTGAAAGGGGATTGCAACCCCAATAGGAAGAACAACAATATCAACTAACCAGACCACCCAGAGCTCCTAGGGACTAAACCACCAACCAAAGATTACACATGGAGGGATCCATGGCTTCAGCTATATAGGTAGCAGATGATTGCCTTATCTGGCATCCATGGGAGGGGAGGCCCTTGGTCCTGTGGAGGTTTGATGCCCCAAGAAGGATTCTAGAGCAGTGAGGCAGTACTGCAGGGATGGATGGAGGATCGCCTTCATAGAAGCAAAGGTAAGGGGAGATAGGGGGTTCATGGAGGAGAAACAGGGAAGGGGGACAACATTTGAAATGTAAATAAATAAAATAACCACACACACACACACACACACACACACACACACACACACACGCACAAAACAACAACTAAGACTAGAGTAAAGTTATCTTCCCCGACCCTTTCCTAAAGCCCAGACTTCTTTAGAATCTAGGTCTAGGCACATGCTTCCTGGCATACTTATGGCCTCCGCTTGTTCCCCTGATACACATCAAAACAGAATCTATGAGAAGATAGTCCAGGGTTCTGCTGGGAGGATTGTGAATCTAAGCTTAATTGGTGCTGCAAATAAGGGCTGGTTTTGTAGCTGGAAAGAAAACAAAAAAAAAAAATGTAATTTATTATTGGTTTCTATTCACACAAATAATAAGGCTCATTATGGTAATATATATTTATTTGAAATATTTTCATGTTCACATATATTACTCTCTCTTTTACCCTACTATTCTCCTAATAAATGTTTAATATGATCTGTAAGTCATCATTGTATAGATGAAACTGAGTTATAACCTAAAAGGAAGTGTTAACACTTGCAGCCTGTTGTCAGTATATATCCTTCCATATTAAGTGTGAAAGCATCAGCAAATCTATTTGTTTCTACTCTTCCTCAGATTATGTGAATAAGACATGGAGTTCGTTACTAGGTGTTCTTGATTTATAAAATTCACAAGCTATACTTCATCTAAAGTATTCAAAGTTATGAAATAAAAGTAAATGTATAAAAATAATATGCAGATACTTTAATGAACAACTACAACAAAACAACAAAACCTGAAACGTTAATGTTACCTGTGGAGCACGAGGGTCTAGAGCTATGGAAGCGGGGTCAGCTGCTGTCACCAGGATGACGCTGGTGAAGTCTTAGTACTGTAACTAAAGCACCACACAGAGCCCGGCAGCCTGAAAGTCCTGGGCCTTCCTACAGACAGGGACTCTGACCTCTTGTTCAGTGCAGAAAGCTAAACTCATGAGCCAGTTGCTGCTCCTGTTTCTCATCACATAGACCAACATAAGGGGACAATGGAGGCCCAACTTAAGGACTCTCAGAGGAGAACACTATGGCAAGTGAATTAGAGACCATGCTTGTGGTATTTTGAAAAAAAAAAAAAAAAGTGGCTACTCTCTGAATTGAGGCTAAGCTGAGAAAGAGTAAACTAATTTCCTTAGTAGAGATTGTAAGACATCTCAGTCATGTGGTTACTAGTGTTCTCTCTTATATAAGCCTCTACTGAGAAGGTGGAAGTAGGACAAAAAGAAATATCAAATGTACAATTTGAAGAGAAAAAGAAAACACCAGAAAATTTAATACTGGAGACAAGGCTTGTGCTAAAGTAAATGAGATTAAGGAGAAACCTCATCTACAATAAAATAAAGAAAGGGCCCCTCAGATAAAGGCCCCACCCTGCTTTGCTTCCAACTTGTGGAAAGGAAAGGACTGAGGAATTTTCTGCTCCTTAAAAGAAAACATGTGCACTCACTGATAAGTGGATATTAGCCCAGAGGCTCAGAATATCCAAAATACAATCCACAAACCACAGGAAACTTAAGAAGAAGGAAGACCAAAGAGTGGACACTTCGTTCCTTCTAAGAAGGGGGAACAAAATACCCATGGAAGGAGTTGCAGAGACAAACTATGGAGCAGAGACTGAAGGAAGGACAATCCATAGACTGTTCCACCTGGGAATCCTTCCTATATAAAATCACCAAACCCAGACACTCTTGTGGATGCCAGCAAGTGCTGGCTGACAGGAGCCTGATATAGCTGTCTCCTGAGAGGCTCTGCCAGTTCCCAACTAATACAGAAGTAGAGGCTCATGGCCATCCATTGGACTGAGTACAGGGTCCCCAGTGAAGGAGCTAGAGAAAGGACCCAAGGAGCTGAAGGGTTTGCAGCCCCTTAGGAGGAATAACAATATGAACTAACCAGTACCCTCAGAGCTCCCAGGGACTAAACCATCAACCAAAGTGTACACATGGTGGGACTCATGGCTCCAGCAGCATATGTATAGCAGAGGATGGCTTAGTCAGTCATCAATGGGAGGAGAGGCCCTTAGTCCTGTGAAGGTTCTATTCACTAGTGTAGGGAAATGCCAGGGCCAGTAAGCAGGAGAGGGTGGGGTGGCGAGCAGGGGGGAGGGGTAAGGAACAGGTTTGTGTTTTGTTTTGTTTTGTTTTGTTTTGTTTTTTTCCAGAGGGGAAACTGGGAAAGGAGATATCATTTGAAATGTAAATAAAGAAAATATGTAATTAAAAAATAAAATTTAAAAATTAACAAAAAAGGAAAAAGAAAAAGCAAATACTGCAGCGAATGTGATCCAAGGAACCAAGTTTCATCTCTGTGTCTGACTTTAGAGTCAAAGGGGTAATAAAATCTACCTCTGTGGCCAGCCATCTTAGAGTTGTTTTATGTGTATGGATGTTCTGTCTGTGCATTGTGCTCCACATATGTGCAGTGTTAGAAGAGGCCAGAAGAGTATGCTGAATCTTCTGGATCCAGATCCTGATGTGGATCATAACCAAGATCTAGAGTTGGTTGTGAACCACCATGTAGGCACTGGCAATATAACTCTACTCATCCAGAAGAGCAGTCAGTGCTCTTGACCATTGGACCACCTCTCTAATCCCACTTTGTGTGTGTGTGTGTGTGTGTGTGTGTGTGTGTGTGTGTGTGTGTGGTTATTTTACAATTTTTTTTTTTATGTTATGTGTATGGGTGTTTTGACTGAATGTTTGTATATGTGTCTACATATATATGTTCTGTTCATGGAAACCAGACAAGGATTTCACATGTCCTGAAATGAAAGTTACAGATATTTATGAGGTGGTATGTGGATGCTAGGACTTAAACCTGGGTCCTTTGGGAGGGCAGCAGGTTCTCTTAACAGTTCAATCACCTGTCCATTCACTGCTTGTTGAAAATGCAAAATGCAAAAAACTCCTAACCCAAAACATCCAGGAAATCCAGGACATAATGAGAATATGAAACCTAAAGATAGTAGGTATAGAAGAGAGCCCAGATTTCCAACTTAAATGGCCAATAAATATCTTCAACAAAATGATAAAAGAAAACTTCCCTAATCTTAAGAAAGAGATGTCCATGAGCATACAAGAAGCCTACAGAGCTCCAAATAGATTGGACCAGAAAAGAAATTCTTTCTGTCACATAATAATCAAAACACCAAATGCACAAAACAAATAAAGAATATTAAAAGCAGTAAGGGAAAAAGGTCAAGTAACATATAAAAGCAGGCCTATCAGAATTACACCACACTTCTCACCAGAGACTATGAAAGCTAGAAGATCCTGGGCAGATGTCATACAGACCCTAAGAAAACACAAATGCCAGCTCAGGCTACTATACCCAGCAAAACTCTCAATTACCATAGATGAAGAAACCAAGATATTCTATGACCAAACCAAAATTTACATAATATCTTTCTACAAATCCAGCCCTAAAAAGGATCACAGATGGAAAACTCCAACATAAGGAAGGAAACTACAGCCTAGACAAAGCAAGAAAGTAATCTTTCAAAAAAAAAAAACATAAGTTATCCATACAAACATAATTCTACCTCTAAAAACAAAAATAACAGGAGGCAACCATCACTATTGCTTAATGACTCTTAACCTCAATGGACTCAATTCCCCAGTAAAAAGACATAGACTAACAGGCTGGATGTGAAAACAAGACCCAGCATTGTGCTGCATTGAGGAAACTCACGTCAGTGACAAAAAGAGACACGACCTCAGAGTAAAATTCTGGAAAACAATTTTCCAAGCAAATTGTCCCAAGAAATGAGCTGGAGTAGCCATTCTAATTTTGAAAAAAAAAAATGACTTTCAATCAAGAGTTATCAAAGAAGATAAGGGAGGACACTTCATACTCATGAAAAGGAAAATCTACCAAGATGAACACTCAGTGCTGAACATCTATGCTCTAAATGCAAGGGCACCCACAATCATAAAAGAAACTTTAGTAAAGCTCAAAGAACGTATTGTACCTCACACAATGATAGTGAGCAACTTCAATACCCCACTCTCATCAATGGACAGATTACGAAAACTGAAACTAAACAGAGACACTGTGAAACTAATAAAGGTTATGAACGAAATAGACTTAACAGATATCTATAGGACATTTCATCCTAAAACAAAAAAAATATAACTTCTCAGCACCTCATGGTACCTTCTCCAAAACTGACCACATAATGGGTCACAAAACAGGCCTCAACAGATACAAGAAGATTGAAATAATCCATGCACACTATCAGATCACAACGGACTAAGGCTGGTCTTCAATAACAACAAAAACAACAAAAATCCCACATACTCATGGAAGCTGAACAAGCTACTAAATGAAAACTTGGTCAAGGAAGAAATAAAGAAAGATATTAAAGACTTTTTAAAATTTAATGAAAATGAAAGCACAAGATACCCAAACTTATGGGACAAAATGAAAGCAGTGCTAAGAGGAAAACTCATAGCTCTGAAAGCTTCCAAAAGGAAACTGGAGAGAACACACACTCCCAGTTTAACAATACACCTAAAATCTCTGTTGAGTTCCTCCCTCCTGCCTCAACTTCGACATCAGAGCTTACAACCAGAGATTGTCAGTCAGCTCATGCCTGCTGTGCCTAAACCAAAGGCCCACTACTCTGAGTTCCACCTTTGAGGATTCTGGAGGAAGGTGCGCCTGGTGGCTGGCTGAGGACATTGTTGAACGTAAACTGACTGCCTGAGGACATCCACTATTGGCCTCTGCCCCCACCATGAACCTCTCCCAGTGCCGAGACCTACAGGACACCCTGAGCCACCGCCCTCAAGAGCAGGCATGCCCAGCAGCCTGGCTTCCCCTTGACTCTGTTCCGACTCTTTCCTGACTCCCCACCCCCCCGCATGCATTATTTATGTTATGCAAATGTCATTGTAACCTAGAGATCCAGTTTCACTTTCTTGGGTACTTATAAATGCTGAACCCCAAAAGTAAAGTGGCAAGCCTTGATTGGGACTGAACTTGGTTTCTCGTCCTTTTGTTCTCCAACTCTGTGTTTCAGGTCCTCTTTCTCCCTTCGACTGGGAGAGAACCTGGTTCATGAAACTGTGGGACAGTTTCAAATATCTAGGACAAAAAGAAACAAATACATCCAAGAGGAGTAGATGTCAGGAAATAATCAAACTTAGAGCTAAAATCAACCAAATAGAAACAAAAAGAACTATACAAAGAATCAACAAAACCAGGAGCTGGTTCTTTGAGACTGTCAACAAGATCAATAAGCCCTTAGTCAGACTAACCAGAGGGCACAGAGACAGTATTCAAATTAACAAAATCAGGAATCAAAAGGGAGATATAAAAACAGAAACCAAGGAAATTAATAAAAAATCATCAGATCCTAGTAGAAAAGCCTATACTCAACAAAACTGGAAAAAACTGAATGAAATGGACAATTTTCTAGACAGACACCAGGTACTGAAGTTAAATTTGGCTCAGATATACCATCTAAATAGTCCTCAAACCCCTAAAAAAGTAGAAGCAATCATTAAAAGTCTCCAAACCAAGGCCCAGGGCCAGATGGATTTAGTGCAGAATGTACTCACTGATAAGTGGATATTAGGCAAGAGTATGGAATACCCATGATACAACTCATGGACAACATGAAGCTCAAGAGGAAGGAAGACTGAAGAGTGGATGCTTAAGTCCTACTTAGAAGGGGGGAAATAAACAAGGTAAGTAGAGGGTAGGAGGGACTTGGGAAGAAGAGGGGGAGGGGAAAAGAGGGGAAAAATAAGGTATGGGAGGAAATGGAGGAGATATACAGAGGATCAGGAAATTGAACAGACTTGTGTAGCAATGGGGGGGGGGGGCGCTGAGGAACTACAGGTAGCAACCAGAAAGCTCCAGATGTCAGGAAAGCAAGGGCCTTACAGGACCCCATGGGGATGACATTAGCTGAAATACCCCACAAAAAAGAAGGATAACATGTTGAGATCATATCTAGAGGTTAGGCATGGCCCTGGTTGAGGGATGGGGCCACTTATCCATCTCCAAAGTTTTAACCCAGAATACCTTCTGACTAAAGGAAATGCGGGGGCAAAGAGTGGGGTGTAGACTGTAGGAAAGAGCATCCAGAGACTGCCCCACCTTGGGATCCATCCCATGTGCAGACACCAAACCCAGACACTATTGTGGATGCCAAGAAGTGCTTGCTGACAGGGGCCTCATATGCTCTCCTGAGATGCTCTGCCAGATCCTGACCATTACAATGTGGATGCTCACATCCAATCCTTTGAATGAGCACAGGCACCCCAATGGAGGAGTTAGGGGAAGGACTGAAGAAACTAAAGGGACCTTATCTGGCATCAGTGGGAGAGGAGGCCCTTGGTCCTGTAAATGTTTGATGCCCCAGAGTAGAGGAATGCTAGGGCTGTGAGGTGGGATTGGGCAGATGGGGTAAACACCCTCATAGAAGAAGGGTAAGGGTGGATGGGATAGGGGGTTTGCAGAGGGGAAACCAGGAAAAGGAATAACATTTGAAATAAAAATAAGTAAAATATCCAATTTAAAAGAAAAGAAAAAACAATAGGCAAAACTGTTGCCAGTTAAACATGTAACAAAGTGGAGGAATAAAATCAAATCTGCCAACTAAAAGTCCTGTATGGTCAAACATTGCATCATTCAACAAGAGTAAGTCTCATCCGAGCATTTGGAGATAGGTGACATGGACATAGAAATTTCATCTAAACATGGAGGTGACTGTTACTGCATGTGCCCTTCATCATGTCTTCTTTATGAGTGGGCTAGCAAAAGTTCTCTGAGCTTATGAGAGAAACTTGATATTTTTATTTCAAAAAATTTCAACTCCCAAGTTTCAGAGTTCAGGATATAGAAAGGAATGCAAATTTAAAAAAGACTTGAGGCTCTGGGAATCATGGAGCCCAGTGATGCCTGAAAACACATTTGAGTTTATTTCTGAGCTCTAGAAAGAGGCCTCTGGCTTGGTGTGTGATCAGGGAGGAACAAAAGATGGCTCAGCTAGCTGAAAGAAACTTTGAACTTTCTACCTCACTCAGAAAACTCTTGTCATGTGTGCTTAGAACCTGGTGGGTTGTAGGTGCATTGAAGTTTGAGAAGGTTTACCTTACATACCATCTTTTCTCTAATTCTGTCCTCAGATGAACGTCTTGGAAAAAATCTGGAAAGCAGTTGTCTCCTGAGGTGAAAATCTCCAGTGTGTTCCTCAAGTGCTATCTGCATAGATGATGAAAGGACTAGAATTTACCAGGTACAAGGCTAAAATATACAAGGGGTTGTAGTCTATTATATTGTTTTATTTTCTATTTACTTTCTTTATTTTTGAGATTATAATAAGATAGAGCACTTCCCTTTTTGTTTTCCAACCTCTAAACCAACCCATACTGCCACCGACTGGGTTCTTGTGGGAATCTCTTGTTCCACGGGATGAGAGTTCTGGTCAGGTGGGCAAAAGATTTGGTGAATGACAGACAGAGTTGACCCAAGGAAGTGCTGAGTCTGAATGTATTTCTTAAAAATGGCATGAGGTTTTTACAGTCATTGCAAAAGAGAAATGAGAAATCTAGCAGCTCAGCAGTTGAGGTACATCTGAGGCCACCTGAAACACACTGGGTCTAAAGCAGCCACCTCTTCTGAACAGGCACTGTACCCCCCAGGCCCAAGCACTGGGCCCGGGTGGAGGGGCTTCGGACTACATGGGGCTCGAAGCTTGAATCTGAATGAATTAATCTAAGTCTAAGTCCTAGTCCATCTAAATTCTAGTTCCAGACTAAGTGCCCTTGCACAAAATGAAAACCAGACTTATATGGTGTACAGAAAACAGAGCAAATGACAAAAAAGTCATGTAAGCAGGTGACAGTCACATGAAGGTCAGTAAGATCACGTAGGCAAGGGATGGTTACATCAAGGTCGGTAAGATCA
The DNA here is from genome assembly GCF_008632895.1 of Mastomys coucha. Classification (NCBI taxonomy): domain Eukaryota; kingdom Metazoa; phylum Chordata; class Mammalia; order Rodentia; family Muridae; genus Mastomys; species Mastomys coucha. Next base: position 164,860,292 of record NW_022196904.1, on the reverse strand, counting down.
GGTATCCAGGTGTGAAGCAGGTGGAAGAGCAGTGGTACCCACCCCGCTGGGGCTATTTTGGTAATTCTGTGCTAATTCTCCAGGTCTGCTGGAGGCAAGCACCAGGAAGTTCCAATCTAGCAGTTCCTGCTAATGCCCTTAAGTGAGGGAAGCCCTTCGATTACTCTGGTATGTAAAACAGTTCTGTCTTCTGTGGGACTGCCCTGAGAATTCTAACTGTGTTAATAGTAAGCAATGGTGCCTGACCTCTGTTGCTAAGTCTGAGGACATCCTATCTGATAAGGCAGCTTCCTTGTGAGAAATTCCAAGCTAAGGACAGCTTGGAAATAAATTAGGATATATTGGAACACTGTGCTGGCCAGGGAACAACACCCTTTTTTAGACATTTACGAATCATTTCTTGGGATACCTTTATACCTGAATAAGAAGGCATGTTGACAATTGGAAAGACTAATCTGAAACACGTCTGAGTTAGGAGATGCCAACGACTGACTGAATACCCAGGAGGCACAAACTCCCTTTGAAGTCATAATTGCCTCTTGTCCTTAATCAGGCTTTTACCCCCGATATTGCAGACTTTACTGAAGTAAACAAGTGGCTGTGGCACCATACAACTCTGTTTTGTCTTTTTCATATTCATAGACTCTATTTCATTTGACTAATTGTTTTATATACACACATGCATACATACATGCATGTATATATACATATATAAGTATATATATGTTAATTAGGCCATGAGAGTTCTGCTATCTTGAGTAGATTTTTCCTGTTTTGAATTGGTGAATGGATTAGTTATATTAGAACTATAAAATCCAGTTGCCTTGTGACTCTGGTATGTACCTCTTTTACAGATGTATATGCCTTTCCTTAGAACCTAGTGAGAAGTGGTGGGAGTTCCTAGTAGCATGAAAGGGATTCTATGCTCAATTTTTTTCTCATAACTTAAAAGCAAAAGTCACACAATAACAAGAGCCTCTCTCTCTCTCTCTCTCTCTCTCTCTCTCTCTCTCTCTCTCTCTCTCTCTCTCTCTTTCTCTCTCTGTTTTCTCTGTCTCTCTACCCCTCTGTTTGTGTGTGTGTGTTTGTATATGTGTGTGTGTTTGTGTGTGTGTGTGTGTGTGTGTATGTATCCTATATCTTAATATATCACAATGCAAATAAAATTCATCACAAATTTTGGTGTGGACCTTTAAAAATAGCTACCAAATCTTGAATCTAAGAAAACATCATAAAATAAACACAAAAGTTAAAAACATCTATGCAAACAATAGTGCAAACAATACTATTTAAGTGCTACAAGTAAGAAATAGTAGTTTAAACTAACCAAGAATAGATTTCAAATTAATATATGTACTAAAATATACATAAATTAAATGGATAAATGGAAAGTCATTGGATCCCCTAAATGACCATTTTTTTGTCTCTGTTCTAGATTCATTTTTTTAAAGTCATTTATTCCTGCCAATTCCTTGTCACTACCTTCCCAGAACTCCATAGCATTTGCTGAGTATGATTAGAAATTTCTAGTTTTTTAAAATCATATATGGTATTCTTTATTTTTATCCTTCCTCATTTTTTTTCAAAATTACTTCCTTTTCCATTTTCCTAGAATTTTACTTCATTTACCTATTTCATGACAGAATCAAGTAAATTTACTGGGGTAAACATTTCTCAGTTACAAAATATGATGTATGTGAACCTTTTCTGGTACAGTTAATACTATGATTAACAACTTTTATTTTAGTCCTTAAAATGTATATTACTGATCCAGGTTGTTAAAAGTCATTTGCATATGTATTCTAAACATTTCAAATATCATCTTTTTATGTGACTAATGGAAAGTAAAAAGCTAAAAAACAATGATATTAGAGTCAACTGGATTATATGATAAAAAAGTAATCTCTGGTTCATTTCTCACTGCTCATTCAAGAGCATCAGGAGTAAAACATAAACATTACTACATATGATACATTTGAGTAGAGAGGAGATGTTAAAAAGACCACTCAAAAGGAGGAGTAACAATGGGACAATTCCATATTAAAACAAAGAATGGTATTTTATTTTGTTGGTGGTGGTTGTGAAAATATGGAAGGGACTAATTTCACTACAACTTCATTAGAATTGAAGTACCTTTGTATTTTCCAGAGCTCACTGAATGTACAATATAAACAGGAAAAAATTGACCTAAATAACTTCTCAATGACACCTTAAGATACAACCTTTTCTTAGCTTTCCATGAATGCTCATCACCTGACTTTTGTACCATTATCAAAATTTGTGAACAGAGAGATGTTTGAAGATGACATTTTACCCCTCATGTCTTCTTCACTGCTGTGTAAATGACTGCTGAGGCTAAAGACAATTGCATACAGTTTAGCAATGACCAAGTATCTGTTTAATACTTTATTGAATTTAACACCTCTATTTCAACATGTACAACCCTACTATTTTCCTTAAATGACAATTTGTATGACAAAGATATAATTTTAGGTGATATAGTTAGTTATATTATATTGAAATAATATCTTGTACTTAATATCATGAAAATGTGTATATTTAAAATATGCAAGAATTACCTCAAATAAATTCTAAGTAGATCATGACTTACAAATTTGACAGTGATCCCTTCAGTAGTGATAGAGAAAATACTTTTACTATACAAAAAACACTTAACTATGTTACCCATTTCTATGTCATCTTAAATTGTACAGAAACATATGAATATGCTTTTGTAAAGATTCAATATTTTGAATATTTAAATCACTGGTATCAAGACACAACCATATTTTATCATTTAAAATATTTTATTTCATTAATATCCTGAATATTCCACATTGTATTTGAACAATGGTATTGGCAACTGTTTTTATGACAGAAGATTTTTCCATAGTTGCCATGAACTTATACATAGGGCCATTGAGGTTGTTTATGTTGGACTGATCTGAAGATGGAATAGAGCAAGTTTATTAGAGAAAGAAGGGCATTGGCTTTGCTTTCAACAGGACATTCAGTGATAGCCTACTGGGCAACTTTCTGAGGAATTGGCCAGAGTGTTTTGCATTGGTTGGCAATTTTGTTACTAATTTTTAAAGGTTGATATATGAATTTAAAATTTTAGTATGCATATTAGTCTCTTTCAAGTTGACATAAGCAGTATGAAATGAGCAATTCATTCAACTGGAGAAATGTAATAGCAAGCTCTAGCTGGTGTAAAAGGATAGAAAGTTCAAGAACATCAGTTGCATCAACCTCACAGTTATGTAAAATGGTAATGTTGAATGTTACCCAACAATCAATATTTACTCTAGGACTTGGGAATACCATGCTTATTTAATCTCATGTGTCTTTCTCCATAAAAACACATGTGTCTCAGTGTATCACCTGCTCTTCAAAGCTGGAAAGAAGAAGAAGAAGCAGGGGGAGAGGGAAGGGAACAGGGTGTTTTTTTTTATTTGTTTTTCTTTTTTCTTTTCTTTTCTTTTCTTTTTTCCTTTTTTTGTGAGGGGAAACTGGGAAAGAAGATATAACATGAAAATAA
>NW_022196904.1:164814295-164856175 GCF_008632895.1 Mastomys coucha | reverse complement strand
TATATAACAATCACTAGGTATTAACCCACCCTTTTGGCCTTGTTGTGATGCTATATAGATAAACAGATGATGTCTTGATTCTTAATGATAATCTTCAATGAGTTCCTAAAATTATACTAGAAATTATTGAGTCCTGTATAATAGGGCTGCTGTTAAAGCCCCCTCTGATATGAAAACTGCAATGAGAACTCTGACAATTTTCATGTGTCGGGGTTTAATTGCTTCTGAGATAAGAAGAAAGCATTTACAATTTAGAACACATTCCAAAAGATTGTAAAACAATTAACCAAAGGTCAAAGAAGGGAACTAATGATTTGTTATAGGTGCAAGGACAGAAGATAAAACATTTACTGGGTATATCTATACAAAACTTCAATGATAACTTAGTCACAGAAATTATAGTTGTTAACTTTTAATGAACCTGTGAAGCTAGTGACAGATAACGAATGAATGGTCTTAATGGTAACATATGTAAACATCTCTATTATAAAGTTCTTATTCAATTTATGACTTGATTTTATGTTTGAACATTTAGTGAGCTTTTGTTTCTTAAAAAAAAAAGGATGCTTCAAAAAACTATGTGATCTATTCTACTAGAAAAGGTGAAAATGAAAACTAGGAATGATTACATTATATGGCATTATTATATCAGAACAGGAAGGAATGTAGAGTAACTTAGAAATCAAGAAAGCAACTTAGAAATTTAGAGAACATATAGTCTGATAGATTTCTTACTCTTTACTTCACCTTAGAAATAAAGAGAACACTAGGACAGGAACAAAAAGAAGGTGCAGAAAAACACACACACACACACACACACACACACACACGCATTCACACATGAGAGAGAGAGAGAGAGAGAGAGAGAGAGAGAGAGAGAGAGAGAGAGAGAGAGAGAGAGAGAGAGAGAGAGAGAGAGAGTAGAAAGTACAGGCAGGTTTCAGGTTTCTTCTTACCATATGATAGAACAGTTCTTTTCTAAACAATAAGGCAGGTTTAGTCTTAATAAAGAGGAATAATGTTTTTTCTTACAGACTAGGGTTTAATCATTTAGCAGTAATAGGATAGTAGTGCAATAAAAGTGTTAGCTCATTTTTCATCCAGAATGTGGAAGTTCTTTCTGCACTGGCAATTGGAGTTTTGCTCCATATGCTCATGTACATATAGATGTGTGTATGTAAGTATGTAATTATGAAATAAGTAAGTAGCAGGCTCCAACTGGAATGCATGAAGGTATATGATTCTGTGTGCATGAGTTGGTATGTAAAGGTATGTACTTATGCATATTTGCTTGTCTGAATGCGTTTTCCTTCTGCGAGTGACTATCTTTTTCTGGTTAAATAAAGTTTACTGCTCCCAACCTTCTTCCTGCCTGATAAGCAAGAAGTTCGGTAAAACTCCCTAGCAATTGATCCTTTGTTTAAATCTCTGCTGTTTTAAGATGCGGTGCTAAATGCCTGGGAGATTGTAATTTCTAGAGGAACTGAGAGAGGCAATCTAGCCTCCACTACAAAGTAAGTTAAATCAAGATAGGTAAACATTTTATTATTATATTTAAAAGCAATCCTAATTTCTCCCAAGACCAAGTCTTGCCACTGCTGAAGCTATTAAACCCTTGGCTACATTTAAAAGAGAACCAGAACTCTGGAGATGGCCTCTGACATCTATTTGTCACCCAAATAGGAAGCTATTCAGGTCAGCACCTAAATTCCTTGTTTTACGAAAAAGCTAGGAATCACATCTTGGATTTATATAACCTGTTGATTAGTGAAATCAGTTAAGGACAGATGAGTAATTGGAATTTAAATCCGTTTCTGCCTGCAAGAAGGCCCCTAATTGTTTCCCGCAAAACACAAAGCCACCTGTTGCCTTTAGTGGGAATTTCAGGGGCTACTTAGTAAGCACTGTCCACAACCAGCATGCTGACTCTACAAGGGTAAATAGTTTGTAGCTACCAGTGAAGATTGCAATGACTACTGTTAGTACAGACAAGAACTGGAATGGGACAGATTGAATTGACAGACAGACTGATCTTCACAGATGTTATTAAACACAGTTTTAAGGGGAAAAGGCATTAAGTTTAGCATTAGCTAGATGACTGACTTTCTTCAGTTTGTGCAAAAAGTCAGTCTTTGGTTTCCAGGAAGGGGAACTTTAGATGTGCAAGAAACTAAGGTTTGGTATTATAATTGGTTTACAGAGAATGGAGGAAAAGGTATGTCCCTTACAACATTTGCTATTTAGAATTTGCTTAAGCAAACATTAGCAGATGACCAAAAAGAGCCATATCTGCTCACGAGACATTAGTTTCACCTCCTTGTGAGGGGATCTATTACTACAGTCTCACTCAAGACCTAAGAAAAATATTTCCCTCTTGACAGAAAAGTCTGAGAAAGACAGCTCAGGAGAGAATAGTGATGAATCCGAAGAGAACAACAATAACAAAAAAAAATCAACCTCAAAGGAGAATTCCTACTTTAAAAAAGAAAGTAACAAAATATCATAAACATAGGTGGCCTATCTTGCAGCATTTAAACATACGTCTAAAAAATGTAAAAAAGAAACCAAAGGAGCCTATGGGATTTGTTTCTGGTATACTCCAAACTCCCCATCTGGGCAAATCATTAGGATGTTCCCCAGTGATTATGCAGAAGAGCAAAGAGGATAAGAATCCCTTATGGGAACCTCTGCCATTTAAATTGCTTATGACTCCTTGTGATTTGTTTAAAATACCTAGAGCCTACCTAGCTAAAGACATTTATTTTTACTGTAGATGGATATATATGAGAACTTGGCTCAAAAAGAGTTGTCTAAGATGGCTGAAAATAATAGGAAAATAAAAGAGTTAATATGTAAAATATTTTTGAGTACTGGTAAATAAAGAAAACACTCACAAAAATCAACAAGGAAATGTTCAATAAAAATGTTACAGCCTTACAAGCATGGAGACCCTTGCCTAGTAGAGATACAAATACCAAAAAGCTTACTAATATAATGCAGAAACCAGAGAAACACTTTGAGGAATCTGTTGTTCAACTGACAGAGGCTACAGAAAAAAAAATGGTTCTCAGCTCTGAAGCAAAAGTTATTATTTTAAAACATTGGCCTCTGAGAATGCTACACCTGCTTGTCAGTCACTTCTAAAGGCAATTTTAAAAATCTGAACATATTTCTGATTTTATTAAAGCATTGCTGATCCTGCTACTTCATGTCTTCAATAATCTTACAAGGTCAGAGTCCTATTCAGAGTTTTTACTTATCAAAGAAAAAAATAACAAGCAGGCTTGCCTCACAAGTGTTATTCATGTAACAAGGCTAGACATATCAACAAGCAATGTCCCAATATGGCAGAAGACACCATAAATATTAATGTTCCTGGCCCTAAGCAGAGCAGAAATCCAAATGGGCTTTGCACATTGTGTCTTCATTGTCTGAAAGGGTACCACTGGCACAAAGAGTGCCAAACTAGTTTTGATAAAAATGACACTACTTTATCTGGTGTTAGTCGAATCCCTAATAATACAAGAATCTTATCCAGCCAGGAAAATTGGGTGAGGGACCTACCCTGGGCCACTCAAACAATAGATGAAATTCAACAGTCCCAAGTGACCAATCCATTTGCCAATTGAGGGCTATCCAACAGTTGCAACAGACAAACCCAGGCAGTGTCACAACAATGGCTACTCTTGACTCTTAATTTCTCATACTCCACTGACATTCCGTAAAGTTCACAGGGAAAGTTAATTGTAAAATGAGCTCATCAGACCTTAAAAGACAGTAATATCTAAATTACAAAATAAGGTTATGATTGTTCATCTCCTTGTCATACTTTACAGAACAAAATATAAGTCTTTTCATGCCTCTAATAAAATAAAGACCTACTAACTGGATAATTAAAAAGACCAATGCTTTTCCAGGAGAATCTTTGTTTATATATTTACAGGACTCTATAGATGCCAGGCCTCTTGCATGAACACAGACTTCCACACCTGCCACTCCCATCTTGCCCACTTCAGCTAGATCCATCTGCAGGTTTTCCATCCATGCCAAAAACCCTATCAAAAGCAGACACAAAAGACATCTGATTGTACTTTTAATTCTATTTTAGGGGCATATAAAATTGCTAAATATAAATTTATATGTATCACTTCCCATCTGAATGCTATTTGACTTATTGTATAATTTTATCATGAGTCCTAATGCTTTTGCTCATTTTATACTGGCTAACATATCTTGTTACCAATTAATTTCTCAGCATTGGTTTAATGCTCCTGCTATGTTTATATTGATATGGATTGTTAATTTCCTTTTATAACCTAAGAAATTTATAGTGGAGCTCATCTTAGGCACATTTTTCATCTTTTGAAATATTTGATTTCATTAATAACCTGAATAACTCAAATTGCATTTCAGCAATGGTATTAATGACTGTTTTCTAGACAGGAGAATTTTTTCATATTTGCCATGAACTCTTACTTAGGAACATTTAGGTTGCTTGTGTTGGACTTAGCTGAAGATGGAATAGATCAAGGTAATTATGTAAGGAGTTTATTGGCTTTGTTTTCAACAAGACATTCATAGCCAACTAGGCAGTCTTTATGAGGAATTGACCAGAATTTTCAAATTGGTTGGCAATTGTGGTAATAGTAAAGTTTTAATGTTGATGTATGAATTTAAAATTTTAAGGTGTGTATTTGAGAAAGTTATAGACATTAGTCTCTTTCAAGTTGGCATAAGCAGTGTGAAATGAGCAATTCATTCAGCTGGAGAAATGTAAGTTCTAGCTGGTGGAAAAGGACACCAAGTTCAAGAACACCATTTGCATCAACTTCAAAGTTGTGCAAAATGGTAATGTCCCATGTCACCCACCAATCAATGTTTACTCTAGGACTTGGAAATGTGCCATGGTTATGTAATCTCGTGTGTCTTCCTTCATAGATACATGTGACCTAAACTACATGTGTCTCACTGTATCCTCTGTTCTTCAGAGCTGGCAAGAACAGAATAAAAGAATCAATTACTACATCCTCCCCTTACTTTTGGAAATTCTAAACTTGTTATTTTTGGTAGAAACTAATCTTGGTGGTTATTGAGTTACCAAAACCTGACAAGGTCAAGTTGAGATGTGCTACAGAAAAAGCACATTCATGTTAAAAGTCATTTTATAGAAAATGATCTAGAATATGTAACAATTGATGTGGAAATGATATATTGGATAAAACTGGTTAAATAAATAAAATATGTCCCTCAACTATAAATTAAATAAACACAGAGACATGGAAAGAAACTTAAATTTCTTTTATGTCCATTTCTTAAATTGCTTGTTATCAATCCATTTAAGTGAAATTTCTCTCTTACTTTTGTCCTCTTTTCTTTCAGTACTTTCTAATGTGTGTTGATAATAAAATACCTTTAATTTTTTGAGCATATGAATTATTATTTTTGATATTTTGCTGACTTAAAATTTATGTTATTTTACTATTTTTATTCTCTTAAAATTGTTATAAATTATGCTGGAGTGCAAAGAACTTTTCCACATAATTATTAATGAAGAACTAAATATATCATATGAGAATTACATACATTATTAATATTTTAAATAATTATTTTCTTTTATGTGTTAATATTCTGCCTACATCTTTATATGTGTGCCACAAGGATTACTGGTGCTCACTAAGGCCAGAAGAAGGTATTTGGTAACCTGGATCTGGAATTATAGCTGTCTGTAACCCACCATCTGAATGATGGGAACCAAACTCAGGTCCTTTAGAAGAGCTCTCAACTAAGCTTTGTTCCTTCAGTTGAAATCCATCCCCCTGCTATATCACATAAAAAAAGAAACATAGGCAGATGTTACCTCTTGAAAATGTTAACACCTTGAACCATAGTTATAATTGTTTAAATGAAAAGTAAGAAGTAGTTCTCCCCTTTTCTGGTTTCCTCTCTGAAAAACTCCCTATTCCCTCCCCCTCCCCCCTGCTCACCAACCCACCCTCTCAGGCAGGTAGATCAGTGGAATAGAATTAAAGACCCTGAAATGAACCCACACACTTATGATCACTTGATCTTTGACAAAGGAGCTAAAAACCATTCAGTGGAAAAAAGACAGCATTTTCAACAAATGGTACTGGCTCAACTGTCATTTAGCATGTAGAAGAATGCAAATCGATCCATTCTTATCTCCTTGTACAAAGCTCAAGTCCAAGTGGATCAAGGACCTCCACATAAAACACACATGGGCAAGGGGAAATTTTCATTTTTATATTCTGAAGATATTACCTCCTAAATTTATACACATGTTGCACTTAAGTCAGTTATAGGGGAAAATGTCTTTAAAATGGCTTTGCTTACAATGTATTTCTTGACTCGTTTTGTAATTCTGTATATAGCAGCTTTCAAATTAAGGAAACATAGTTACAATTAAACTGGTGAGTTGTTGTCCAGCTTAAAATCTAAAGAAAGCTTCAGTATTCACACTAAGAATGAGGATGTGGAGGAGGGTATTGGCAGGCAATGAACCCAGGGCTAAGAAACCACGTCAATCTTAAGAGCTTTGCAACATTTGACTTCTGGTTTGACAAGCATCCAAGTCCATGGTTAAAGTAGGCACTTTCCATTTTTCAGAAATGTCATCCAAAAAATACATTCCCTGATATATTTATAGTGAGCAGGATAGAAAAAAAAAGAATTAAAATTTCATTCAGACTACAAGAAATCAAAAACATTTATATTCGGTAACAGTGAGTACGATACAATTGTGACTTGTATTGCTTTAGGCTCAGTATTCAAACAGCAACAGATGAAGTTATTTAGACACTGGGCACAACATGGTTGTTGAAATTTACAATATTGATTTTATTGCTAAGATTATTTGACTAATATGTATCTTTCCCCCCCTTTTCAGCTTACTTGGCATCTTGATATTAAAGCATTGAAGAAAAATAAAATAAAATGAAAGAAAAAGTAGAAGCCATATCTTGTGCTTGGAACAAGATTAGGGAAGCTAGGTGTGGGTCCATCTCTTCTATAGCAACCTATAATGACAAATATGTGATTATTAAAATGTGTTCTCAAATAACACTTTAAAATAATATGTATAGAGGGTGGAAAAGATGTTTATTGCTCATGTTTGTTTGTTTTTAAAAAGCACATACTTTACAAATTCAAATGACATTGGTAGAATACATGTGCTACACATAGTTATTAAAGAATGAAAGGAAAGATATGGTGCATTACTTGGAATGCACATCTTCTACATGTGGAAACCCATTCGCCTTGCTTTTCATCCATCTCTGCTATCATTTTTTAATCTTTCCTCGCTCTGCTCCCAAACATTTAAAGGACTTTGAATTAAGTAATTTCTCTAAAGTCATTAACCAATAAATTATATACTAATCTTAGTCCTTTAGGATAAATGTCAAATAGTCATCAGTGAGGATTTATCAGCAAATTAGTTAGAATTATTTTGTTTTTAGAAACAGCTAAGGGACAGACAGGTAGCTTTTATAAAGATATTGTCAATTTAAATTATAATCTAAGCTGATCTTTAGTTATATCTAAGTTTTTCTTTGTCTCTTAGTTTACTGCTGTGAGTATTCATTTTAAAATTATTGAGTTCATCTAAGATTCTTACTATATAATATGAAAGCTTTCAGTTATGGAAGGTTCCATATGGACATAATGTATATGTAATAATCTGAGTTAGTACCATGTCTTTAGCTCCTTCATGAAAATAACTATTTCCCTGCAGGTTTAAAATGCTGAGCTTTCTGAGAACAATGTGCCTTATCCATGCATTTGGAAACATATTTTGTTTACTGGGACCAAACAAGAATCCTGAAGCTCACATGAATGTTGAAAGATATCCTTATCACTAATAAAATTAAATATATTTGTTTATCTCTATTAGTTTATTTCATCTTTTCTATGTTGTTGCATTTCTTACAATCTGAACTCTCACCATGAAAGATGACTTCATTCCAGAAGAAATTTTAGTTTAAGAATCATGAAAAATGAGTGAGTATAAAGAAAGATTCATGAAAATCATTGTTGTGTGTTCTCTCTTGGAGAGTGAGATTATTGCATACTGGGGATATCCAAGCGAAGAGTTTGAGGTTAAGACTGATGATGGTTACATTCTTCCAATCAACCGAATTCGTCATGGGAAGAATAATGCTGAGAGTTCAGGTAAAATCTGGGTGAGATAAATACTGAAGCCACCAGCACCCTGAGGCAATGACATGCCTCACTAAATAGTTACCTCCAAACAGAGTAATTTCAAAGGAGCAATCTGACCTACCTGATTCCCATGACTTAAGCTGGGGCTTAAAGGAACCTAGCTTTCATTGGTCACTGTGAGGACAAGGATGTGATTCTACAGAAGGTGCTGAATCCCTAAATAATTTTCAAGCACACTGTATTTGGGAGATCCCTTGGTTTCCTGTTGTGAGTATTCATAGTTTATGCTGCAGGTGGTAATATATACGACCTGGTTCATCCCTCATATCCACCTAGAAGCCCTGGCTGCTCTTAGAGTTCAGTGAGTTTTAAAAGAAGCTGTGTATTAATCTTTAGATGTCTAGTCATACATCTAACTATAACTACAAACTATACAAACTATAGAATAACTCCAAACTATAAAAATCAAAAAGATAAACAGATGTACTAAGGAAATTTATGGTTGAGGAGAGTGAAGTAGGAGGGAGCCCAAGATCCTGTAGAAATGATTCTTCTTTTGCACAGTTCCATACTCGTTAACATTGACTGACATAGCATAAGTAAGATGAAGTCTTAGCACACCCCTGTGTTTCAAAATCTTTTGTTTCATTATGAGTATTTGATGTTCTTGCTTACATTTTCAGTAGATGCTAATGATGTAAAGCATTTTCATGGTTGTTTTTGCAGTCCCAAAGATGGTAGTATTCTGTCTCCATGGCTTGTTTGCAACTCCTGGTGCATGGGTTTCCAATCCTCCCAACAACAGCCTGGCCTTCATCCTAGCAGATGCTGGGTATGATGTGTGGTTGGGCAGCAGCAGAGGAAGTACCTGGGCAAAGAAACACGTGACCCTCAACTCAGATTCTAAAGAATACTGGGATTTTAGGTAGGGAATAGTTCCATGTGATTTCTACTTTTGCCTTAAAAGAATGTCAAATATTTTAATAGTTAAGCAATTTCATGGAACAGGATTGAAGGCATTTCATTTAGCATGATTTCAGAAGATTGGCTTGGGTAACACAGTTTGGGACTTCGTATTACTGCTAAAACATATAATAATTATAATTAAATTATTTTTATAGCTTATTTTCTACTCTTGAAATACTAATTACTCTTCTAATCAGTGCACTTATTTATTTTTTTAAATGATATTTATCTAGTGTGTGTGTGTGTGTGTGTGTGTGTGTGTGTGTGTGTGTGTGTGTGTATCTGTGTGTAAATGTCTCAGTATTTGTCTGGGGGTCAGGAAACAACTTAAGGGGATTGGCTATATCCTTTATCCATGTTGGTCCTGGGTTTGAAACTCGGGGCAACAGGCCTGATAGATAACAAGTGCCTTTGCTCACTGAATCTCCTCACAGACCTCACGCACATCTGTATAAAATTGCTTCATTGAAGTAAATTTGATATATTCAAAACAAAGATTTTGTAAATGTAGACATTTCCATACAGCTATCATCTGTTACTCATTACTTTAAGCCTGTATTCTGATTTGTGTGTGTGTGTATACATGCTTGTATGTATGAAATATAGGTATATTCATGTGCATGTGTTTAGTGAGGACCAGCGCACAAATTCAGTGTTCCTTAGACACACTGTATCTGTCTCACACAGGAATCTCTGTATAGGACAGGCTGGGTGGGCAGCAAAACTGCTTATTTTTGTACATGCATTGCTGGGATTTCAGGTGAGCACCAGCATAAGTGTTTTTGCTTTTGTTTTTGTTTTTTGTGGGTCCTTGGGATCAAACTCACTCCCTAATTATTTTCCAATGAGCTGCCTCCTCAGCTGAAATTGTTGATATTTTGTTAGAAGGAAGACTGGCAGGCAATGGAGAAGGGAGACAGTTAATTGTATATGTGATTACTTTGTGTCACAGAGTAGTAGAATATTATCTCATGAATTTGGTTAGTCGATGTCCTTTATGTGTTCATCTTTGTAATTTTATCAATCTCTGTTTGCCTGTCTCTGTCTGTCACTGTCTGTCTCTGTCTGTCTCTGTCTCTCTCTGTGTCTCTCTCTATATATATATCTATCTCTCTGTCTCTCTCTTTCCCAGTGGGGCCTTGAGGAAGATTACCTATTTCCCAATTTTAATTCATATAATATTCATGTGGAGAACCTAAAATTTTTAGAAATTTAGCTCTCGAGCAAAAGTTATCAGAATTAAGTCTAACAATTCATTCACAGTAGACATAGAAATGCTAGCTTAATTCTGTGAAATGTGTATAATTGTGGACAAATGCCACAGGAAAATTGTGATTACAGAGAAATAATGATCATAAGGTTACACAGAGTGAAGGTAGTATGTGATAACTGCCATGACTTTGTGAACCATGTTGCCTTTCACATAGATCACATAAAGACATCATTTAAAACAGAAATGAATTACTTATTGGTTAGTAACTAAATCACCTTTCTCCTTTCTTGTTTTCTTGCAGTTTTGATCAAATGATAAAACATGACCTTCCGGCCACCATTGATTTCATTCTGGAGAAAACAGGACAAAAGCAGATTTACTATATTGGCCATTCTCAAGGAACCCTTATCGGTATGCAAAAGAGGACAAAGCTGAAATTGTATCCTGAAGAATACAAATATAGACATATAATTGACACCTCTTTGTAAAACACAGAGAAGCTCTCACAGATGGCTACAGCTGGAGCCTGCTTTAAAATGTCAAATGTTGAAATCACAGCCTCTACTGCACAAAATATTTGAATGAAGTACATATGTGAGGAATTCCTAGGATTCTCTATACCTAGAACTTCTGAGACTAATAACTCACTATATGTGGGGTGTGTTTGTGTATGTGTATGTGTGTGCATGTGTGATATGTATGTGTGCATGTGTATATGTGTGTGTGTGTGTTCTTTCTTAAATGGCATTGTATATTTTGAAAATTGGAGTGTCCACTTTTCTTAGAAAATGCTTTATTAATCTGTTTCCACTGTCTTGGTCAGCACTCACACAGCTTTGATTAATCTTGTTTGAGTTTGTACAAAGTATGTATTTTCAAAGAACTAATGTGACCAAGGATAGATGGTCAGGGAAGATATTTCTAACTAATATATCTACTTGTCCAATTTATAACCTGACAGACAGAATGATTGTAGATAGATAAGTAGATTTGTATATAGGTGGGCACCTGAAGGAATGTGCTGGAGATGCTACAGGTAGTACATGTAAAGGTAGATCATTAAAAATCTAGAGATAATTAAAATCAATGTGTGATATTTTGCATCGGTGTTTCTTCCAAGAGTCGGGGAAGATTTTATTTTTTAAGAGTACTGGGTTGATCCTTAATTATGGTCAGTCTCAAATATGTGAGCTAGCAGTCAAAAAACTCAAAGGCCACCTATAAGTCTTTAATAAATGTAAATAAACTTCACATTGGCAAGAAGACAAAACAAAATAAACTAGGTGGGATTGCCCAGAGCAGAAAATCCCAAAGTAATAGAATTCCAGAATTTATTAGAGAGTTCTCTTAAAGGGCAGAATATTTTTCCTCTTCCAGAATGACTTTTTCTAATGGTAAATCATAAACAGAGTCATTCACAGTAAGTGGGAGGGGAAGAAACAAATTGAATGGAACTTAAAGAGTTTAGCATCTTAGTACTCTGATGAGTAAACTAAGGGAAATCTTCAGGAACAAGTTTAAATGCCTGGCAAAGGAGAGACATAATCTCTGTGAAACAGAGATTAAGAAGGAGGGAACAGTAACTATATTTGTATATAATGTCTTTCAGCTATTGGGGCATTTGCGACAAATCAAGAACTGGCTGAAAAGATTAAACTCAACATTTTACTGGCTCCAATTTATAGCGTTAAACATGTCAAAGGAGCTGGGCACCTTGGATCTTACATCTCTCTGACAGCTATCAAGGTTTGTGATGAACTCAGAGTGTTGGTATACTTATTTTTTCAAAGTTAGATTGCTAAATAAGAGATCTCCCAGTACAGTCTAGTGTTTACTCCCCCCTCATCACCTCCCTTGATGGCTACAATGAATCTCACCTCAAAGCTGGGCAGCTTGCATTTTTCCTGTGTACTTTCTCTAGCATGGATGGAATTTTTATCTATATTTTTGTCTTTTATCTAGTTCTTATTAATTTAAATTTCTGTTTTCCAGAATTTTGTGTTAATACTATAGCTATATCTTTCCCATCCCTCCCTATACTCTTCCAACTCCTCTGTGCCCCCTCCTTCTCAAATTCATTACTGTCTCTTCAGTTATTATCATTACATACATATATACATGTTGCGTGAAATGTATAAAAGGCATCCATGCAAACACAGTCTAGCACCAGCACATAGCCTTGGTCAGTTGCTAGTCTGGCGAACAGGCCGAGACCACGTTCTTTCCTTTTAGCCAGAGCTTTCTACTCCAGTCTAATTAAATTCCCATTGTTGGCTATTGCCACACACACCCCGTGCTTCCAAATTCCCATGGCAGACTAAGACATACCCTTGCACATTACACTCTTCTGCCATACCTTTTTCTGGAACCCAGTTGAGTAGCCACATGAAGGAAAACATCAAACAATCTTAGTTTAGAATCAACAGGAAACAACAATTGCTGGGCTCAGAATCTAGCATCCTAATTTTACAAATTATTCTATGTTAAAACTCCTTATGTGGTGGATCCTGGCAGATCTGCCACTTCAAACAACAGCCTCTGACTTCATACATTCTGTCTGCCTCTCTTACTCCCGCCATCCATAAGCTGCTATTCCTCTCTCCTCTTCTCTTCCTCTTTCTGACCCACCTACCCGCCCCGTGATTGGTCCCTTGAAATGTTTATTTATTAGAGGAAGATCCTACCACATATATATATATACCTGTTAAATCCATTCAGTGTTGCTTGCATGTATGTACACATGTTGAGGGATGATCACATTGTAAGGGATAATCTTTTGACATGTTTCCTAATGTAGTTTATCTTATCTAATATTGCACTTTCAAATTTTCTACCACTGTCTTCCTAAATCCAGAACATTAAATTTTATTAATTGTACAATTTTCCTTTATATTTGCCATTGTTTTGCTTGTGTATAGACTAAATTGTCTTCATTGTTCTTATTTTAATTGGATATTTTTCTTTATTTACATTTCCCTGCCTCCTCTTTGGGAATCCCCTATCACCTCCCCTTCTCACTCCCCCTCCTCCTGCTTCTATGAGGATATTCCCCCACTCACCCACTGGCATTTCCCTACACGGAGGTATCAAGCCTTCACAAGACCAAGGGCCTCTTCTCCCATTGATGCCTTACAAGGCCATCCTCTGCTACATATGCAGCTGGAGCCATGGGTCCCTCCATGTGTACTCTTTGATGGTTTATTCCCAGGGAGCTCTGGAGGGGTCTGGTTTGATGGTGTTGTACTTCCTATGGGGTTGCAAACCCCTTCAGCTCTTTCAGTTCTATCTCTAACTCCTTCATTAGGGACCCCTAGATCAGACCAATGCTTGGCTGTGAGCATCTATCACTGTATTTATCAGGCTCTGGCAGAATCTCTCAGGAAAGAGCTGTATTAGGCTACTATCGTCAGGCAATTATTGGGATCCACAATAAAGTCTGGGTTTGGTGACTGTATATGGGATGGATCCCAAGGTGGGGCAGTCTCTGAATGGCCTTTCCTTTGCTCTCTGCTCCACACATTGTCTCCATATTTCCTCTCAAATTTTGTTCCCCCTTCTACGGATTGAAGAATTCACACTTTGGTCTTCCTTCTTCTTGAGCTTTATGTGGTCTGTGAATTGTATCTTGGGTATTCTGAGCTTTTGGGCTAATATCCACTTATCAGTGAGTGCATATGTGTTTTTTTGTGACTGGCTTTACCTCACTCAGGATGATATTTTCTAGTTCCATCCATTTGCCTAAGAATTTCATGAAGTCATTGCATTTAATAGATAAGAAGTACTTCATTGTGCAAATGTACCACATTTTGTGTATCCATTCCTCTGATGAAGGACATCTGGGTTCTTTCCAGATTCTGGATATTATAAATAAGGCTGCTATGAACATAGTGGAGCATGTGTCCTTGTTATATGTTGGAGAATCTTTTGGGTATATGCTCAGGACGTATAGCTGGGTCCTCAGATAATAATGTCTAATTTTTTTGTGCGGAGCCACCAGACTGATTTCCAGAGTGCTTGTCCCAGCTTGCAATCCCACCAACAATGGAGGAATGTTCTTTTTCCAGCATCTGCTGTCACCTGAGTTTTTGATCTTAACCATTCTGACTGGTGTGAGGTGGAATCTCAGGGTTGTTTTGATTTGCATTTCCCTGATGACTAAAGATGTTCAACGTTTCTTTAGGTGCTTCTTGGCCATTCAGTATTCCTCAGTTGAGAATTCTTTGTTTAGCTCCGTACCCCATTTTTTAATAGAGTTATTTGATTCTCAAGAGTCTAACTTCTTGAGTTATTTTTATATATTGGATATTAGCCCTCTACTGGATGTCGGATTGGTAAAGATATTTTCCCAATTGTTGGTCGCCATTTTGTCCTATTGAGACTGTCCTTTGCCTTACAGAAGCTTTGCAATTTTATAAGGTCTCATTTGTCTATTGTTGACCTTAAAGCAGAAGCCATTGGTGTTCTCTTCAGGAAAATTTTCCCTGTGCCTATGTGTTTGAGGCTCTTTCCCACTTTTTCTTCTTAGTTCCAGTGTACCTGGTTTTGTGTGGAGGTCCTTGATCCACTTGGACTTGCGCTTTGTACAAGGAGATAAAAAATGGATCAATTTGCATTCTTCTACATGCTGACTGCCAGTTGAACCAGCACCATTTGTTGAAAATGCTGTATTTTTTTCTACTGGATGGTTTTAACTCCTTGGTCAAAGATCAAGTGACCATAAGTTTGTGGGTTCATTTCTGGGTCTTCAACTCTCTTCCATTGATCTACCTACCTGTCTCTGGACCAATACCATACAATTTATATTACTACTGCTCTGTAAAAATAAGTTTGAAGTCAGGGATGGTGATTCCCCCAGAACTTCTTTTATTGTTGAGAATAGTTTTGCCTATGTTGTAGGTTTTTTTCTTTCTACATGAATTTGCAAATTGCTCTTTCTAACTCTATGAAGAATTGAGTTGGAATGTTGATGGGGATTACACTGAATCTTTAGATAGATTGCTTGTGGCAAGATGGCCATTTTTACTATATTAATCCTGCCAATCCATGAGCATGGGAGATCATTTTATCTTCTGAGAATTTCTTCAATTTTTATCTTCAGAGACTTGAAGTTCTTTTCATACAGATCTTTCACTTGCTTGTTTAGAGTCACACCAATGTATTTTATATTATTTGTGACTTTTTTGAAGGGTGTTGTTTCTCTAATTTCTTTCTCAGCCTGTTTTTCCTTTGAGTAGAAAAAGGCTACTGATTTGTTTTAGTTGGTTTTATATTTGGCCACTTAGCTGAAGTTATCAGGTTTAGGAGTTCTCTGGTGAATTTTTGGGGGTCACTTAAGTGTACTATCATATCACTTGCAAATAGTGATATTTTGACTTCTTCCTTTCCAATTTGTATCCCTTTGACCTCCTTTTGTTATCTAATTGCACTGACTAGGACTTCGAGTACTATATTGAATAGATAGGGAGAGAGTGGGCAACCTTGTCTAGTCCCTGATTTTAGTGGGATTGCTTCAAGTTTCTCTCCATTTAGTTTGATGTATATTGCTTTTACTATGTATAGGTTCCGGCCTTGAATTCCTGATCTTTCCAAGACTTTTATCATGAAGGGGTGTTGGATTTTGTCAAATGCTTTCTCAGCATTTACTGAGATGATCATATGGTTTTTTTCCTTTGAGTTTGTTTATATAGTGAATTATGTTGATGGATTTCCATATATTGAACCATCCCTGCATCTCTGAGATGAAACCTACTTGATCATGATGGATGATCGTTTTGATGTGTTCTTGGATACAGGTTGTAAGAATTTTATTGAGTATTTGTGCATCAATATTCATAAGGGAAATTGGTCTGAACTTTTCCTTCTTTGGTAGGTCTTTGTGTGATTTAGGTATCAGAGTAACTGTGGCTTCATAGAATAAACTGGGTAAAGTACCTTCTGTTTCTATTTTGTGGAATAGTTTGAGTAGCATTGGTATTAGGTCTTTTTTGAAGGTCTGATAAAACTGCACTAAACACAACTGGTCCTGGGCTATTTTTGGTTGGGAGACTATGAATGAGTGTTTCTATTTCTTTAGCAGATATGGGACTGTTTAAATCATTTATCTGATCTTGATTTAACTTTGGTACCTGGTATCTGTCTAGTAAATTGTTTATTTCATCCAGGTTTTCCAGTTTTGTTGAGTATAGGCTTTTGTAGTAGGATCTCATAATTTTTTGTATTTCCTTAGTTTCTGTCATATCTCCCTTTTCATTTCTGATCTTGTCAATTAGGATACTGTCTCTGTGCCCTCTAGTTAGTCTGGCTAAGGGTTTATCTATTTTGTTGATTTTTCTCAAAAAAACAGCTCCTGGTTTGGTTGATTCTTTGTATAGTTCTTTTTGTTTCTACTTGGTTGATTTCAGCCCTGAGTTTGATTATTTCCTGACTTTTACTCCTCTTGGGTAAATTTGCTTCTTTTTGTTCTAGAGTTTTCAGATGTGCTGTCAAATTGCTGGTGTATGCTCTTTCTAGTTTCTTTTTGGAGGCACTTAGACCTATTTGTTTTCCTCTTAGGACTGCTTTCATTGTGTCCCATATGTTTGGATATGTTGTGGCTTCATTTTCATTAAACTCTAGAAAGTCTGTAATTTCTTTATTTATTTCTTCCTTGACCAAGTTATCATGAGTAGAGTGTTGTTAAGCTTCCACATATATATAAGCTTTCTATTGTTTATGTTGTTATTGAGGAGCAGCCTTAGTCCATGGTGTCTGATAGGATGCAATGAATTATTTCAATCTTCTTGAATCTGTTGAGGCCTGATTTGTGACCAATTATATGGTCAATTTTGGAGAAGGTACCATGAGATACTGAGAAGAAGGTATATCCTTTTGTTTTAGGATAAAAAGTTTATAGATATCTGTTAAGTCCATCTGCTTTATAACTTCTGTTAACCACACTGTATCTTTGTTTAGTTTCTGTTTCCATGATCTGTTCATTGCAGAGAGTGGAATGTTAAGTCTCCCACCTTATTATTGTGTATGGTGCAATGTATGCTTTGAGCTTTAGTAAAGTTTCTTTTATGAATGTAAATGCCCTTGCATTTGAAGCATAGAAGTTCAGAATTAAGAGTTCATCTTGGTAGATCTTAACTTTGATGAATATGACGTGTCCCTCCTTATCTTTTTTGATCACTTTAGGTTGAATGTTGATTTTATTCAGTATTAGAATGGCTACTCCAGCTTGTTTCTTGGGACCATTTACATGGAAAATTGATTTCTAGCCTTTTATTCTGAGGTAGTGTCTGTCTTTGTAACTGAGGTGGGTTTCTTGTATGCAACAAAATGTTGGGTTCAGTTTACATACACAGTCTGATAGTCTATGTCTTTTTAATTGGGGAATTGAGTCCATTGATATTAATAGATGTTAATGAAAAGTAATTTTTGCTTCCTGTTATTTTTGTTGTTGGAATTCTGTTCATGTGGCTATCTTCTTTTAGTTTTGTTGGAAGATTACTTTCTTGCTCTTTTGAGGATGTAGTTTCTGTCCTTGTATTGCAGTTTTCCATTTATTATCCTTTGAAGGGCTGGATTTGTGGAAATATATTATGTAAATTTGGTTTTGTAATGGAATACCTTGGTTTCTCCATCTATGGTAATTGAAAGTTTTTCTGGATATAGTAGCCTGGTCTGGCATTTGTATTCTCTTAGGGTCTGTATGACATCAGCCCAGGATCTTCTGGCTTTCATAGTCTCTGGTGAGAAGTCTGTTGTAATTTTGATAGGTCTGCCTTTATATGTTACTTGACCTTTTCCCTCACTTTTTAAAATATTCTTTCTTTGTTTTGTACATTTGGTGTTTTACCTATTATGTGATAGGAGGAATTTCTTTTCTGGTCCAAACTATTTGGAGTTCTGTAGGCTTCTTGTATGTTCATGGGCAACACTTTTTTTAGTTTAGAGAAGTTTTCTTCTATAATTTTGTTGAAGATATGTACTGGCCCATTACATTGTGAGCCTTCACTCTCTTCTATACCTATTATCCTTAGGTTTGGTCTTCTCATTGTGTTCTGGACTTCCTGGATGTTTTGGGTTAGGAACTTTTTGCACTTTGTGTTTTCTTTGATTGTTGTGTCAATATTTTCTATGGTATCTTCTGCACCTGAGCTTATCTCTCTATCTCTTACATTCTGTTGGTGATGCTTGCATCTATGGCTCCTCACTTCTTTCTTAGGTTTTCTATCTCCAGAATTGTCTCTCTTTGTGATTTCTTAATTGTCTTTACTTCCATTTTTAGGTCCTAGATGATTTTGTTCAATTCCTTCACCTGTTTGGTTGTGCTTTCCGGTAATTCTTTAAGGGATTTTTGTGTTTCCTCTTCAAGGGCTTGTACCTGTTTACCTGTGTTCTCCTGTATTTCTTTAAGGGAGTTCTTCATGTCCTTCTTAACTTCCTCTATCACCATCATGAGATATGATTTTAGATACAAATCTTGCTTTTTCATTGTTTTGGGATATCCAGGACTTGCTGTGGTGGGAGTACTAGGTTCTGATGTAGCCAAGTAGTCTTGGTTTCTGTTGATAGGATTCTTTCATTTGCCTTTTGCCATCTGTTGATCTCTTGTGTTAGATGTTCTTGCTGTCTCTGGCTGGAGCTTGTCCCTCCTGTGGGTCTGTAAGCCTGTATCAGTACTCCTGGGAGATCAGCTCTCCTCTGGTAAGACCCAGGCACTGTGGATCAGCAGTCTCTCCTGAGTCCCAGTGTCAGAGCACTCTCTGGAGACAAGCTCTCCACTTGTGAGAAAGATGCAGAGTAGACTGTGGATCTGCTGTCACTCCTAGTTGTAGATGGAGGCAGAAAGGATCCTGTCCCAGCTGCCCTGCAGCTTCTGTGGCCTGTGCCTCCCAGCTGGTCTCACCTTAGAACATCCCATTGCTTGTTCTTAATATCATTATTTCTGTAACAAAGCTATTGCCACAATATCACAGAACCATTAATGTATGTTTTCATGAAAGATAAATAAAGTCATTGCAAATATGACCTCTCAATTTGAGGGCAGTTTTCTCTTTTCTCAGTATGTGTTTTCTTATGAGCACATCAGGATTCCAAGTCTATCTCTGATATCATTTGCCATCATCAAAGGATGACGGTAAAATTCCTGGACATCCTTGCCATCACTTAAGGTTCTTAAACACTTCTCACTATCTGCTTGATTCAAAGTACTAAATGTGATTTTATTGGCATTTACCCTGTGACTACAAGTAAAGCATCTTGTCAATTTTCAACTTCCACTTGTATCATCAACTTCTCTTTAGAATGAAAAACTTTGTTCATGTCTTGTTTATATTTCCAGCTGTTTTAAAGTACTTCATATTCCCTTGAAATTTTTCATTTAGTTTTAGGCTGGATATTCCATACCTATTGTGGAACAAACAGAACAGTTGCAAACTTATGGCCAGGCTGAGCTACATAATTAGTGCCAGGCAGGCTTATGATACATAGAAAAATCTCTCAAATAAACATCAAACAAAATAAGAAAAACAGGGAGAGATTAAATTGCCATGTGCTTGTCATATTTTCTTTTTTAAAATAAAAATTTGAATCTGTGTTTGGGGATATCATTATCCTTAGAAGCAACTACTTTTTTTTCTTCAATTGTAACTCTCCTGGCTTTTTAAGATTCTGAGAAGGCTAGTTGGGCATTCTTTGCTTAAAAAATACGTATATTTCTCCTGGATGGCAGGTATTCTGAATTACCTACACCTTTTCTATTTCAGAAGTTAAACCAGGATCCTAATTTACATCACGCATACACAGAAAACAAAACAAAGCAAATAACTTGTTTATTTTCTCTGTCATCCATCTTCCCAAATCAGAGTGTAACTACACTAAGGGTTTGAATGGGGTGTGTATGTGTGTGTGTGTATGTGTGTGTGTGTGTGTGTGTGTGTGTGTGTGTGGTCTTATTTGTTCCACCCAATGATAGATTTGAGCCAGTTGTTTTTTGTGCTTTTGCAGATTCATTACCTTTGATATATAGATTATGTTTTATGTAGTACAGACTTCTCTTTTCCCCTTTTGATTTGACCACATCAGACATGTTTACAATGTACTGATTATATTCAACCCCTTATCCTCTCCAGTCTCCTCAACTAGATGTACAGTTCATACTAAGCTGAAAATCAGATTAGATTCTCTATAGGTCTTAGAATTTCAACTCCTTCTCCTTGGATGGGAACCTTAGTTGCCTTGGACTTTTCCAAATTTCTTTTGTCTATAAGGATTATGAAGCTGAGAACTCTCTTTGGGCAACAGATATGTAATGTAACACAGTGGGTTAGAGTCATAGTTTTCATGTTATGCTTTCTCACAGCCTAATATGCAGTCTTTGAGAACTCTTGTTTTGTATGTATTTTTTGTGTGTGTTTCAATTAACACTATCTGATATCGTGTCTAAGTGAAGCTGCAGTTATCTCCTTCCCCCAGTACCTCAAATCACCTGTGTGTCTACTAAAGTTGTTGATCTTAATCATTTCATCTAAATGGAATCATGTGCTTCGGGGTCCTCTGTCTTGACTATTTAAGTCGGTAGTTCATCTCTGGTGTAGCATTACGGGAACCTCTTCTGTGACAGAATAATAATCTGTTGTGTAAATGTAACACATTCACTTAATCTGTATACCACTACAGATGGGATTTTCAGTGTTTTTTCTGGTTTGCTCATTTGCAAGTTTTTGTGTGGACATGATTTCACTTTATGCTAAACATACTTCAAAATAGAGCCATTTCTATATAGAGTTTACTTCAACAGGTCCATCAGGCATTAACCCTGTGTAATCCCTCCCCATAAAGAAACAAAGAGATTGCTGTCACAATGTTCATGATTCTCAGAAGTTTACATTTAATTTAATCTGATTAAAAATAATCCTACCAGGGACCTGTTCATCCGTTTGCCCGTCAGTTAGCATCTACGTGTGTCTGTCCCCGGTCGTGGGTCTGTCTGTTGGCCCCTTCCTCCTTTGCAGCTGCCAAGCCACCCGGGAAGCAGCCGATGAAGTTGAATGAACTGTTCCTGCACTGCCTCAGCCATCCCGAGACACCAGGTGTGCTGCGTGAAGGGCTGCAGTGCATCTAGTACTCGACCCCTGACCCTGCGACCTCTGATCCGGTCTATCGTGACCCTGTGACACCCCACTCTGCAAGCCATGGACCCTGCGACTCTCGACCCCTCCAACCACGATCTCGCATATCCTGACCATGCCAGTCCTAACACCATGACACCCAACCACTATGTGACCCTAGACCCAGAGACCTCTGACCCCGACCCCACCCAACCCACACCAGACTGGCAGAGGACTAAGGGACGTAGAGCGACTTCCTCAATTACAAATGAGTCAAGGAAACTGAAAAGAAAAGAACACCTGAATTCTGAGTTGACAATGTGACAATGTAAATCCATTCCTGATGTCCACACAACTTGTAGGTGTATTTTCTTCTCCATTACCACTTTACGTGACGACAAAGGATGTTGAACATTTCTTTACGTGGCTCTCTTACTCACCTTCACAACCAGAAGGGTCTTCTCAGTTGACTTTGTGACCTGATGGGCCGAATCTGCATTGTTATCTTAGATGAGAGGTGACAAATCTTTTGCAAACTGACAATCTGTGATCCTGTGGCTGGTTCCTGAACTCACAGGAGCCTTGTACTGCATGTATGTATGGCAGCCTGAGACAATTAGCATGCCTACCTCATGACCTGTCACTACAGGTCTCCAGATATTTCTCTCTTTTATTAGGAGTGATCTAACACACCTGGTTGGAAGGACAGAAATTAAGTGTAGTGCAGACCGGAAAAAATGTGTTCTCTATTAAGAACACTTTTGGGGGGTGTCAGAAGACTCATATGACAGCTAAAAACCTCTTTCACTCAAATTCTGGTGGAATATGATGCCTGCTTTTAGCCTCTGTGGGAATTATATGCATGTGTTGCAAAGACATTTAGCTGGCTGAACACCCACGTATTATTAATTTTCCTTATTAAACATCTCTCATTTTAATTGTTATGTTCCATATAAGTGTTTATTGTTATCTTCCTTGCCAGTGTAGTTTTTATCATGTGCACTGCTCTTCAGGGAATACTTCTCTTGAAGTCTTATTTAATTTAAAAAGATATTGATAGGAATAATAATTTGTAGAGACTTTGTTTAACAGGGGCAGACACCTGGTCTGATTCATGAGTACTATTCAATAACACTTAGTGCCCATGGTTTTAACCCCAGCTCACAGGAGTTGGGGCAGAAAGAAAAACACTCAAGAACATCTTCAGTCAGGACACAATGAGTTCAGCATTATCCTGAATCACAGTATAACCCTGAATATATAGATTGAGAAAGTGCTTAGGCCTTTCCAGGCATCAAATTGTAGCACTTGCCAGGTGTCTTCTCTATGGTCCTTTTTTCTTCTTTCTTTTTAGCCTGGACTCACTTTGAATATTGTATAATGACTGTTGTTTTCAAATATCCTAAACTTTGTGGTGTTAACTAAAAAAATTATAAATATTCTGATTTAAACCAAATTGTTCCCACACTATAAAACTCTCTACTTCTAGAGAAGGAGAGTAGATTGTTTGAAATTGTGGTTTAGAGCACATCTCATGCCAGTTTCATTAAAAACTAGATAAAACAACTTAATAAAGAGAAGTTAAAAAATAATAATCCTACCATATTTGGGGGTGTTTCTTCTCAAATCGTGTACTGAATGTTACATTCAGTGAACTAAGCCAATCCACCCTTCAGTAATGCACAGTAGTTTGGCCTTATGTCTCACTCCCTATAAACATTGGTCTTCTATCAGGCAAAACACTTTTTCACACTAAGAGATGCTCTTCACATTTGTCAATTTCAGCTCCTTTTTGGGGAAAAAGAATTTGTACCTACTGTAGTTTCCAGTGAGGTGGGAGGATATATTTGCGATATTAACTTAGCCGATGTTGGATGTGCTGCTATGATGGGATTTATGGGTGGATATTCTCCAGAGCAGTTAAATATGGTAGGTGTTGTTTCCTTTCAAATTCATTGTGTGTGTGTGTGTGTGTGTGTGTGTGTGTGTGTGTGTGTGTGTATACACTGTTGAGGTAATGATTCTATCTGGTAAATTAAACTTTAATTTATTTAGTAAAGTACATATTAAAATCAAGGTGTGGTTTGCATACAATTCCAAGTTCTCAACACAACAACATAGAAGATCTGTTGTCCACCAATTATGAATGAAAAGCTGGGTATCAGGTATGGATGAGTTTAATCTTTTCTTCTACTTGGTTCAGTCAATTACATCTGGCATAATTCATTAAGTGATTGATCACCCAGTTCAGCACCCATGATCCATGAATTAAGGATAGCTCCACATAAACTACCACATAGAATATGAATCATTAACAAAAATTAATTCTTTAATACATTAAAATTAAATGAACTGGCTCAGATTTTGTTAATATCTAAGCTTGGCTAAATCTTTTATCCTCATAGCAAACCAAAACTACTTAACATCAAAACATACAAAATATACATGCAATGTTAAAAAGATTAGAGTCAACTCTCAAGACAAGCTCATACCAAACTATTGGTGTGAATACTATTTCTACTTAATGAAATCCAGTGGTGAGCCCTGAAATCATCAACATGCAAGTAACATTATATGGCTTAAGAAGGTTATATTCATATATTTAGGAATATGTAACAAATATTAAAGAAAAAAGATTCCATAGTTCACAAATTTTGTTGAGAGCAAAGGAATGTAGGTGGTAGGGTTGGAGGGCAGAGAAAACAAAAATGATATAACTGTATTTTTGGTTCAAAAAATTAAAAATAAATACTTTCCCAACTGAAACAAGAATATTTAGATTCCTTACTGTGGTCAAAACCCAAACTTTCTATTATAAACTGCCTGAACACACATAGCTTTTATCATTTTATTTTGTGTGCGTGAGTGTTTTACTTGTATGTATGTTTGTTCACATTCTGATGTACATAGGGGTCCTTGAATACCCATGAATTACAGCTATACATTGTTGTGGGCTACCATATGGATTCTGGTGATTGAATGTGGATCCTTTGCAAGAACCACTGCTTTTTCTATATGTAATACAGCCTCATTCTTTGAAAGATTTATTTTTGTGGAGTGAAATTAAATTCTGACAAATGTATGTTGTGTCTGATCCTCTCCTAGAGCCGCATTGATGTGTATGTAAAGCTCAATCTAGCAGGAACCTCTGTAAAAATCCTTATACATTATGTTCAGGTATGTCTTCTATAATATATCTCTTTCTTTCCTCCTGATTTTGAAATTCCCCTACTTTTTTAAGTTTCAGAAAATCTTCCCAAGTTGTCTTTGTGGTCAAGGTATTCCATCCAAATTGATACATTATGGAGAATTTTTCAGTACATAGAACCTTTACAGAAAAATGTGAGAAAAGCAAAATGATCACATCATTTTATTCTCAGAGAAAAAGACTTTCTATTCCAGTCAGCAAATACACACACACACACACACACACACACACACACACACACACACACACAGTATGTATATCTTCCAATTATCAATAATTTTAATAATTAATTTCACAGGTTGATACAAGATTAGAATTTTAGGTGTTCTTGAGGTCTATGAGTAAACTGTGATAGCTTTTATACGTACTTAGATAACATGATGTGATATCAACTGACAAGATGTAAACTGGTACATACATAGGGCACAAGCTATCTTACAAGGTTCTTTTATTTTGTTTTGTTTTGCTTTTAATTCTATTCAAACAAATACCACTTGAATTATATCCAAGAGTGTGATGATTGCATATCCTGTGTCTTTACTGGTATGAAAATTTTTAGTCTATTATTCATTACTAATAAGTCAGAATATGTCACATCCTAAGATATGCCACTTTATAGTGCCTTGTTGATAAAATTCTCTTCAGGATTCTGCAACTCTATTAACATTTGTTTCTGTTATTTACTTCTGATCATTATAATTTCTTAAGTTTTTCTATTTTTAGATACAAAGAATATTCATTTTTACTTTATCTTAATATTTCTTGAAAATTGTGTAGTATAATATTAAGGAGAAATTATGTAAATGAAATTATATACGAAGGGTACAAATTTTATTATATAAAATATTAATCTAAAGAGCATCCAAGTTACTCTGAAGTATATTCTGAATTCATTTGAATTTTAGAGTAATAAATAACTTTTGCAAGTACTAATTTGAGATTTCATATTTTATTCCTCTTATAAGCATTAATTTAGATTATTATAATTAAACACATTTGATAATTAAAAATAAATATAAGCTGAGATTTAGTACATACTTCAAAAACTAAATATAACATAAAATGATATATTACTTTGCCTAAATACCTAAGCTTATACCATTAATGGATGATATTTTCTTAGCTTATTTTTTACTTTTTTTGCTGTGGAGTACATATTAATTGATATATTTTAAGCATTATTAAAATGGCCATAATATATATTTTCATTGAGCTGTTAGAAAATGTACTGGGTTTATCTGGGCCAATGTGTCATTATTTTAGAAAGAGACAATAGAACTCAATAAATGTTGGTTCTATCATAATCTAAGGCTTTAGTTTATGTTTAATCTATGGGATGTTTTCTCTGTATTTAAGGCAATTAGAAGTGGTGTACTTCGGGCTTTTGATTGGGGAAGTCCATCTCTGAATATGCAACACTATAATCAGGTAAGTCTTCCAGATTTAATGATCTGGCCCTTACAAAAGGTACATAGTCTAAGAAATCTATTCCAAGTCCTCATTTTTAAAATAAGACATTTAATTTTTCTTAGGAAGAGGGACTGCACAGAACTTTGGGGAGAAATCAAATGAATAGCAACATCTTTTGTATGATGATACTCCGACAATGTTATATCTAACACATTTGAATATCACAAAATTATATGGGGTTTATTGATATGATCATTTCATATGTAGAAATCCAGGTTCAAACAACTTGGGACTTGTATGACTTTATGTTTGGAGGACAGATCACCATAATAAGGGGGTGGTAGCACATAGCAGTCACCACAGGGCAAGGACACTGAGAGAGGGGAGGTTCTGGAAAGAAAGCAGCATAGATTACATAGACAGTGGCTGTGACAAAACTCAAGTAAAATATATATAAAAATAAAATTAATTTTTACATGGCAAGGGCCAGGATCAATGATTTCTATGGACTTAATAAGTGTGTCATTACAACTATCCTGCCGCCGATGAGAGTAAGCCCTGAAGAGTTTGCTATATGCTTTGCTGAATTTTTGTTAATTTTTTTGTTAATTCATTGCTCTTTGTCATTTTCCATCAGACTACTCCTCCTGTATACAACGTGGAAGACATGAAGGTTCCAACTGCCATATTTACCGGTTTAAAAGATTTTTTTGTCTGACCCAGAAGATGTTGAAATTTTGAAACCCAAAATCCCGAACCTCATATACCTTAAGACTCTTCCTGATTTTAGTCATTTTGATTTTATACTGGGATTAAATGCTAGGAAAGAGATTTCTGAGGAAATTTTAACAATTCTTAGGAAATATGACAGCGACATTCAGCTTTAGCTTTTTGCATGTTTTTAAACCTTTCTGAAAGTCTCTTGTTTTTATAAGTGCAAATATTTTCTTGGTTGGCATTTTATATCCTCAGTTATCTTTGATTTTTTTAAGTGGCTGTTTCACTTATTGAGTCATTTATTTTAGTGAAAATTATGACCATCAAGAGAATGTGTCATCTTCTGACTGTTTTTTAATTAATCTAAGTTTAATTTTAACATAATTGCTCCAGAAGAAAAGACCTGCTTTTAATTTGCAGTACTGAAACCCTAAAATACTGATAAAGGAAGATCCTGGCCCATAGTGTGATATCAGATAGGATGCTGTCTGAAGGACACATCATAACACGTTTCATACTTTAGAACCAAGGCTCTAGAAGGACAGTCAATCTTGTTGCTTAGACTTCACAAGTCTTAGTCACTAGTGTCATTGTAAACCTCCCTCCCTGTCACACTACCTATGTGGTCCAGGCACTGTTTGAGTAAGTCACTTATGTCAGTGCTCTCTGTGTGGACCAGGCACTGTTTGAGTAAGTCACTTATGTCAGTGCTCTCTGTGTGGTCCAGGCACTGTTTGAGTAAGTCACTTATGTCAGTGCTCTCTAGCTTGAGAGGAAGAAGGAATATGTAAAATGATCTGAGTTATTAAAAATAATTCGCAGAATTGATAATTCATTGATTCTCCTTAATAATATGGTATTTTGAATTCTTCTTGCAACACAAATTCAAACACACAATTTTAACTTTATTATTAAATTTTAATCTACTTAGATTTTTAAATCATAAAGTAATAATTACATGCCCATTTTGAACAATATAAAGAGTGACCATGGCCAGTCTCAAATGTATTTATTTTACATTTTTTACATGATCATAAAGATATGTGTGTGATTGTGTGGGAACATGTACATGTGTGCTAAATTCCTTCTATTCCAAGTTTCTGCAGAACATTTACTTGATTAAATATTAGACTTCTATGAATGGCCTTTTCCCATCTATTGATGTTCACATGATTTCTGTCATTAGACCATTTATGGGATCATGTATTACATTCATTGGCTTGGAATATAACAAAACTTCCCTGTAATATTTCTGGAATAAAGCCAACTTATTAATGATAAGTGGTTCTCTGTTTCTTAAAAGTCTTTTTTTATTCTTCTTTAATACATTACAAAGTGACTGTAGTTTCTACTCCCTCGACCCCTTCCAGTTCCCTGCTCCCATCTCCCGTCTCCCCCAGTTCCACTTCTCTTCCATTTTTCTTCAGAAATGTTCAGGCCTCCCAAGGCATCACAAGTGACAGTAAGACTAGGCACAAAAAGCATCCTGAATTAACCCAGACCCAGATAGACAAGCATGGTATGTAGTCAGTTATGAATAGATATTAGATCTTCAGTAAAGGAAAATCATGCTCTAATCCACAGACCAAGAGAGACTAAGTAACAAAAAAGGGGTCAAACAGGAATGCATAGATCTTGAGAAAGGGAAATAGAATGAATTGGGTGGGTGGACTTGGGGCAGGTGGAAATGAGAAGAAGGAACAAGGGAGGAGGAGAATGGAGGGATAGAGATGTGCCGCTCCGATCATCCTGACCAGCAGGGAAGAAAGACTAGCACACCAGTTCCTTCCAGCAACAGTTTACTCAGGAGCTGTTAGTTACATGAGAATCAAGGGTGTTCCCCCGAATGGTCTGTGAGTGCTGCTTAAATACCCTTCATAGGACTGCCCATGAGCCCATACCACGTCCCGCACCTTCATAGGCTATAGCTTCATGACGAAAGATCAGACCACTGGCAGGTGCAACCCTCTTGCCAAATAAGGACTTGTTTACTCCTTACCAGAAGAATGGCAGGCACCATCTTTAAGGCACGGCAGCAGCGCTCCACAGGGAGAGACAACTGGAATTGGAGGCTTTTGAGGAGAAAAGGTAGAAACTTATGCAGTGGGAATCTACTAGAATACAAGGATGCCTCTAGCAAAAACTCCTAGCACTGGGGGATATGGATAGACCCTTCCATCTTCTGCAACCAGTCAAACCTTTCCCAGTGATGGCACTTGAATACGAAGCCAGCCACAAAACCTTCAACTTTCAATATGTCATTTCAGATGCCATGCAGGAAGAGCTGCAGTCGGCAACTAAACACTCTGTAGATGGCCCACCAGTCTGCATGACTGCAGTGGGTGTATCCTGGGAAGGCATGGCCCCAGAAGCCATGTCCCAGGATTGCTTCTTGATGCTGGTGTACCTGTCGTTGCTGTATTCCTCAATTTTCTGACATGGTGATGTGGTGTGACATAGATCAAAATGAATATGAGCTTTTATGAACTAGTGCTGTTTAGATGGATCCACTATTTTATAGAATTCCTGATTTGATTCAAATTATTTTAGGAAGTTAGAGTAGTTGATAGAAAATTTAAGAGATAGTATAAGTTGTTTTGCCAGAAAGATATGATAAATTTGAAATCAAGAGCACATTGTGCTCTGTCCTCATAGATTATATAAAGGCTGCATGAAAAGAAATTCAACAAGCTTCTATGTGCTACAAGAATGTAAAATGCAGTCGGAAGAAAAATAGGCTTGAGCAGATTAATGATCAACACAAACATTCACTTTAGGTCAGGTCCTGAGATAAGGCCACAGTCATGAACCTTAGTAAAGTTAAACCATGCTGAGAGTGGGTAATTCTAGAAGAATAAACTACTGATTTGACCTTATGAAATGAACTTATAAAATGAAAGATAGATCAACCTACTGCTTTGAACTTAAAATCAACAATTCTGCTTTAACTCACTCTTGTATAACATTTTATTTTTTTGTTAAGTGAGGTCATCTTTTCCTTTTTACTTAGAGAACTTTGTCACAAGAGATATAAAAAGGATTAAAGGAAAAAATAAATTTGTCGGAGTTCCTCTTCATTCACCATTTTACATATGTACACATGTAAAATTGGTGGAGTCAGCTGTTGGACTTTCTTTCTGTCCACCAACTGTGTGTATATGTGTATATGTGTGTATGTATGTGAAATGGTTATAGACTGTGCATCAGAGCTTTGCTTTATCCATCAAGTGTGCATATGTGTATATGTGTGTATAGGTAAAAGGGTTGGATCCTGCTTTGTTCCAACCACCAAATGTGTAAATGCATGTTTGTCTCTCTGTATGTATGTATGTGTGAAATTGTGGAAGCTTACTTGTTGGAGCCTACTTTATTTAGTTCAGTGTGTGTGTGTGTGGGGGGGGGTTCCTATTTCTTTATCTTTCTTGCTGGCACCTAAAATGTTAAAGTTCAGAGTTTCTCCTTGATCACAGAGAATACCTGTCCCAGATAACGTAGTTTTGCTCACTTCAGCACTTACAATGCTGACCCTGTAAATTGCTTGCCACTGTCAATGGGGAAGTGAGGGTGAGGGTGTGGTTGGTTGCTATCAGCACCAACTGACAGTAATCTCTGACTCCACATCCCACTGCCTTCCTCAGCCTACCTGTGGTGTCAAAGCTGGTCTTCCACATGCCCTACCTGTAAGATATGCTATATGTGCTGGGACAATGTTGGTACAGAACTTGTGGGAGTGGCCAGACAATGACTGGTCCAATGCCAGGAGAGGGAGCCCATGCCTGACACTGCCTGGATGGCTAGGACCAGATGATGGAGAGCCAAGAGACCTAGGATGGAATTAAATATGACTGGCCTCCCCATCAAAAGTCAATGAAATAATTCCTGTTGTACTTATTGATTGGTGCCTAGCCCAATTATCATTAGCACCACAATAAAACATTAGGTGAAGCTCAGTGAAATTCATAAAAGAGGGTAAGGAAGGATTGTAGGAGCCAGAGGGGTAGAGACACCATGAGAACATGGCCGTCCAATTTATCTAATCAGTGTTTTAAGGGGCTCACAGAGACTCAAACAACAATCACAGAGCCTGTATGGGTCTGAGCTAAGTTCTATGTATATATGTTATGGTGGTGTAGCTTGGTGTTCTTGTGGGACTCCTACAATGGGAATGGGGGTGTCTTTGACTCTTTTGCCAGCCTTGCAAGTATTTTTTAACTATTTCTATGGAGAAAATTTTTATCAGGGAGTTTGATCTATAATTTTCTTCTCCGTGTCTTTATCTGGTTTAAGTATCAGGGTAATATACCTCCATGAACATTGCCATTGTTCTAAATGTCCTGTCCTTTCATATTTTGTGGAGTAGTGTTGGAATAATTGATGATAATTCTTCATTGTAGATCTGATGGAATTTTGTCATGAGTTCATTTAGATATCTAGATGAGGATTTGTCCTTTTTTAGTTTAGAGAATTTTTGTACTGCTTCAGTCTTTCTATTTCTTACAGATTTGTATAAATTATCTCATCTTGGTTTGATCTTGGCAGTTTATGTGCATCGTGAAAGTAATTTTCCAACTGAGAAGACTATGGCTTCAAGGAATGCCCTAGGATTTTTATTGTTTCATTGGTTTCTGACAGAAATCTCTTTTATTTGTACATTTGTTGATGTAGTCTCCCTCCCTTCTCTTAATTACTTCTTCCATCTGCTGATGTTGAGCTTGAGATGATCTTGTTTTCCAAGTGGTTAACCTCTTGTGAGTTCTTGATTTGATTTTTGGTTTGTTTTATTTTGTTTTGTTCTAATCTCTCTCCCTTCTTAATGAATGCCATGACAGTAATGACTGTTTTTTATGATGGTCTTGCATTAATCATATACTTAAGGGTACTTTATTCATTTCAGTTCATAGAAAGGAGTTGTCATTTTTCTTCTTGATTTTATCTTACTTATTAATTCAATAAGGTAGAAGTTCATTAATCTTCACAAACTTGTGTCTGTTCTATAGCATTTTTAGCTGTTAATTTGTATCTTTGTTCCATTGAATGAGATAGAAATCAAACAATTGCCAAATGTTTTGTTATATTTGCTAAGACTTACTTCTTGTCAGAATATGAGGTCTATTATAGAACGTATTCCACAGACTACTAAAAAGAAAACATATGACACATTTTGGGGTCAAATATTCTTTTTTAAATCTTTTTTATTATTAATGTTAATCCTTTTTAACAGTCCAGTCATTAACCCCATCCTGTTCTGTCCTCAGACAATTCCTCATCCCATTTCTCCTCCCCCATCTCCAAGAGGATGTTCCCACATCCCCACACTCCCTCAACACCCAGCTGGGCCTGTTCATTCCCTGGGACCTCAAGTCTCTCAAGGTTTAGGTGCATCTTCTCTCATTAAGGCCACACTAGGCAGTCCTCTGCTGTGTATGTGTTGGGGGCCTCAGACCAGCTAGTACATGCTGTCTGGTTGGTGGCTCAGTGTTTGTGAGAGATCTCAGGGGTCCAGGTTAGTTGAGACTGTTGGTTTTCCTATGGGGTTTCCTTCCTCCTTAGCTACGTCTAGCCTTTCCCTAATTCAACCACAAGGGTCCATGGCTTCTGTTCATTGGTTACATCTAAGTATCTGCTTCTATCTCAGTCAGCTGCTAGTTGGGACTCTCGGAGGTAACCATGCTAGGCTCCTGCCTGTAAGTACATCATAACATCAGTAATAGTGTCAGGCTTGGGAACCTTCCCTTGAGATGGTTCTGATTTGAGCCAGTCACTGGACCTTCTTTCCCTCAGTCACTTCTCCATTTTTGTCCCTGTAGTTCTTTTAGACAGGAACAATTCTGAATCAGTTTTTGACTGTGGGATGGCAACCCCATCCCTCCACTTGATGCCCTGCCTTTCTACTGGAGATAGATTCTAGGAGTTCCTTCTCCCCACTGTTGGACATTTCCCTCCCTTGGAGTCTTGAGATTCTCTCATCTTCTGGGTCTCTGGTATATTCTAGAGGGTCCTCCACCTCCTACCTCCTGAGGTTGTATATTTCCATTTATTCTGCTGGCCTTCTGGGCTTCACTCCTGTCCCCCCAATACATGATCATGTTCCCCCTTTCCTCTTTCCCTCTCACTTCCCCTTCCCTGTCAGTCCCCTCCTTCCCTCTGCCCTCTGGTTTCTTCTCCCTCCCTAGTGAGATTGGAGCATCCTCACTTGTTTCCTGCAGCTTGTGAAGCTTTTTGAGTTCTGTGGATTGTATCCTGGGTATTCTGTGCTTTTTTGGCTAATATCCACTTATTAGTGAGTGCATACCATGCATGTCCTTTGGAGTCTAAGGTACTTCACTCAGGATTGTATTTTCTAGTTTCATTCATTTGCCTGCTAAACTCATGATGTCCTTATTCTTAATAGTTGAATAGAATTCCATTGTGTAAATGAACCATATTTCTGTATCCATTCTTCCATCTTTTGGATATCTGGGTTGTTTCCAGCTTCTGACTATCACAAGTAAGTTTGCTATGAACATAGTGGAGCATGTGCCCTGGTAGAATGGTGGGGCATCTTTTGGGTATATGTCCAAGAGTGTTATAGCTGGCTCTTGAGGTAGATCTGTTTTCAGTTTTCCAAGGAACCTCCAAATTGATTTCCAGAATGGTTGTACCTGTTTGTGATCCCACCAGCAATAGAGGATTTTTTTCCCCTTTCTCCACATTCTTGCCAAAGTGTGCTGTCACCTGAGTCTTTGATCTTAGCCATTCTTATTGGTGGTATCTCTGGGTCATTTTGATTTTCATTTCCCTGATGACTAAAGATGTTAAACATTTCTTTAAGTGCTTCTCAGCCATTTGAGATTCCTCTATTGTGAACTCTGTTAGTTCTACATCCCATTTTTTGACTAGGTTGTTTGGGTTTCCTGGAGGTTAGCTTCTTGAGTTCTTTATGTATTTTGGATATTAGCCCTCTATTAGATGTGGGGTTAGTGAAGATGGTTTTTTTCCCCCAATCTGTAGGTTGCCAATTTATCCTATTCTCTAATGTCCTTTGCCTTACAGAAGTTTTTCAGTTTCATGAGGTCTCATTATAGTCTGTTAATTCTACTTGGCATGTGATGTCATCTAACTCTGATATTTATGTGTTTACATGTAACTTTTAATCTGATAATATCTATATAAAATTTGTTGTATGTTCAGCACATATATATTTAGAACTGTAGTACATCCTTGGTGGTTTTTTATTCTAAAGAATATGAAGAAACTCTCCTTACTCTTTTGACTAGTTTTGGGTTGGAATCTACTTTGTCAGGTATTAGAGAATCAAATTTTCTTTTATCTCAATTTCATCCTTCAGTCTAATGCAGCATCCATCTTTTATGGAAAAATGACTTTCTTAGAAGCGAAATGGATGGATCCTACCTTTCAACCCTACTCTGCTAGTCTACATCTCTTAACTGGGCAACTGAGTCCATTTTTAATAGGACTTAATATTGAAAAGGAAGTACTATTTCCTGTCATTGGTTGATTTTATATCATTTCCTAATCCTCTTGCTGAATGACTATTCATACATTTTTATTCTTCCTTGTGTCTTCATGCATGAATTTGTCTCTTTGTTTACTATGAAGTATTTATTCATATTCTCCCATAGATTAGGCTTAGCAGTCATAAATTATCTAAGCCTAATTTTACTGTGAACA
The DNA here is from genome assembly GCF_008632895.1 of Mastomys coucha. Lineage (NCBI taxonomy): Eukaryota > Metazoa > Chordata > Mammalia > Rodentia > Muridae > Mastomys > Mastomys coucha. The sequence goes on along the minus strand of NW_022196904.1, from coordinate 164,821,716 downwards.
TTTTTCTTTCCCTTTCAATTATATAGCTTATTGGTATAGTAATCCGAGTTGATGTTTCTATCTAAATTTGATCATATATTATCATAAATGCCTCAGTCTTTTGACATCTGTATTGAGAAATCTAGTGGAACTTGGTACCTCTATCATAGTGCAATATACTTATTTTCTTCTAAATATTTAACAGCTTAGTCATGCTACAATGAAGAGAAATGTCACCTCAATATCTGTTTGGTGTTCCCCAAAATCTGTTCTGTCTATAATGGCACATTGTTCAATTAGAAAAGTTTTCATTATGATTGTATTGCCACTGTTTTCTAATTTTTAGAATGAAATTATTTACTTTCTTCATAATACAAAATTCTTCAAATTTTTAAAAGTATTTTCACAAGACCAAGGGCCTCTCCTCTCACTGATGTCCCACAAGGTGGGAGGTTTAGTCTCTGAGAGCTCTGGGGGTACTGGTTGGTTCATATTGTCCTTCCTACTATGGATGAGCATGGGGAGGGTGGAGGATGGGATGGGGGGATTGGAGAGGAAAAGGGGAAAGGGGATAAAATTTGAAATGTAAATAAAGAAAATATCTAATAAAAAATAATTTCAATTTATGTGTATGCTTTACCAGAATGTATGTCTGTGCACTAAATATTGACCTGGTGCCCAGAAACTAAGTTACAAATGGTTATGAGCCATCAATTTTGTGCTCAGAATTGCACCCAAGTCCTCTGTAGTGCTCTTAACATCTGACATACCTATCTAGTCTTGTGATATACAAGATTTTATTATTTAACATAAATGATGTATTACATATCTTGAAAACCATATTTGTACCTTCTTAACAATTTATCTTGTCTTCAAGTTCAAATAGCCTGTGGTATCCTTCATTTATTATATTGGTGAGATTTCCCACAGCTGTTTTTATTGAACTTATTGTATTCTTCATTTCCAGTATTTCGGTTTTGTTTTTCTATGTATTTATTTAATTCAAGTTTTAAATCCATTTAGAATTTTTTGTTTCTTTCTGTTTCTGTGGTTTTGGGAGGATTAATTTAGAGTTTGTTTTCTCAATCAATTTTTTTAAACATTTCATTCTTTTTATTTCTTCACCAAGGATTTAATTCAATTCATTCTCATGTCAATACTCTGAGATAGCAGTGTGTGGAAGAGTTATTTCAACTTGGTTTATCACATTACTTGTGACTTTGCAATTGCATCATCCTGTCACATCTGGAGGTAGGCCTCAGGATGAATTTAATCTAAGTTTATCTACTCATTTCTGCATTTGGTAGTAAACATGAACACAATTGGAAGACCTTAGTGATCTATGATTCAGTGAGTTCCCTGGAGCCTCGAAATATATCTTTCCTCATTGCTCAGCTGCAGGAAGTTGTTTCTCTTGTTTTTCTGTGTTTGGTCAGTAAAGGAGTAGCAACTTCTCAGCTAGATTTCAATAGAAACTTTAAAGTGATAGCCACACCCAAACTACTCTACCTGATCTCCAGTGACTTGTTGGCATATTAAAGATTGAGAAGTGGATGGTTTTAGCTCCTTTGCCAAAGATCAAGTGACCATAGGTGTGTGGGTTCATTTCTGGGTCTTCAATTCTTTTCCACTGATCTACCTGACTGTCTCTGTACCAATACCATACAGTTTTTATTACTATTGCACTGTAATCCAGCTCGAGGTCAGGAATAATGATTCCCCAAGAAGTTCATTTATTGTTGAGAATTTTGCCATCCTGGGTTTTTTGTTATTCCAGATGATTTGGGGTATTGCTCTGTCTAACTCTTTGAAGAATTGAGTTGGAATTTTGATGGGAACTTCCTTGAGTCTGTAAATTGCTTTTGGCAAGATGGCCATTTTTACTATATTAATCCTGCCAACCCATGAGCATGGGAGACCTTTCTGTCTTCTAAGACTAAACCACCAACCAAAGAGTACACGTGGAGGGACCCATGACTCCAGCTGCATATGCAGCAGAGGATGGCCTTGTCAGACATCAATGGGAGGAGAGGCCCTTAGTCCTGTGAAGGCTCCATGCCCCACTGTAGAGGAATGCCAAGACAGAGGTGGGAGTGGGTGGGTGGGTGGGTGGGTGGGGGAATACCTTCATAGAAGAAAGGGGAGGTAGGATTGAATAGGGAGGTTCTGGGGGAGAAACCAGAAAAGGGGACAACATTTGAATACACAATAAAAAAATTTTGAGAAGTGTTACTCTACCCTCTATTGCATTCTTTTCTTTCATCCAGGAGGCAGTTTTCTATGAGGTGAAAACCTTGCATGCCCTCCTGTAGCAATTTCTTTATGCATGTTCAAAAGACTAGTGTACCAAGTAGTAAACTACATAAGGAATAAGAAGGGAGAAGCTAGAGAAGTACACAGAAAAAGGATTATTAATTTCAAGTTAAATTTGTATTGCGGAATTGTGTTATGTGAATTGCTTAGACTGAGTGTTTTTAAAAGAATAATGTTTTATTCACATTGTGGTTCCAAAGGCTGGGAGACCAAAGCTTTGGAGCATATCTGATGAAGCTCTAATGTGCTTTTTGTTTGTTTTGTTCCATTTCCTTTGCAATGCTGGGAATAGATGGGACATCAGGGTCACATGAACAATAGACAACTGATCTACTGAGCAACATGTTCATTCAGGTAAAAATTCTTGCCATGGATGTTCTCACCCAAGTACCTCATGGGAAAACAGGCATACTCAGATGTAGACCACAGCTGGATATTATAAATGACTCAATCTTAAGTTAACTCAATAATCAATACATTTATTCAATCATGGAGAGAATAATGTATTCATGTGACCTCATGAACAAATAGCCTCTTTCAGACCCCATATCTAAGTATATTGTAATGCATATTAAATTTTAAAATGAATTTTGGTGGCAATATTTATAATCACTCCTAAAATTTGAAACCTGAGGAAATATCCCTCAATACATAGAGGACTATGCAAACAATATTAGAAACAATGTAAACCAAGGACTACAAAATATAAACTTTAGTATATACTGAATATTTAAATTCAGAATTAATATCCATAAGAATATACCATCTAATTTGAATTCAATGAATAAATAAGCAGAAATGCCAACACATTTAAATTCCTTGATTGTCCATTTCCTTTTTCCCATTGTGAACTTATATTTTTTCCATTCTTCTGTTCCTTCTCCTTCTCTTATTGAACATGGGCTCACAAACTGTGCCCCAAGTCAGGACCAGCCTCCTGTCATCAAAGCTAACTTAGAGTCAGATTAAAAGTTGGAAATAAGGCTAGGTGTTGGTAGCACATGCCTTTAATCCCAGAACTCAGGTGACAGAGGTAGGCAGATCTCTGTGAGTTTGAGGCCAGCCTGATCTATAGAGAGCTGCAGGAGAGCAAGGGCCACATGGAGAAACTTTATCTCCAAAAACAAAGATAAACAGAACTATTCACTGTCACCACATTGTAAGAGGAACAAGGAGATCCAGAGAGATGTCCTAAGTTCATCCTGGTAAAGAGAATCTACAAAAGAAACCTGAATTATGTTTGTGTTGTTCTGCAAATTCAGTGATATATTCTCAAGTTTACAATACATTTGTGGTAGAAAGAATGTGGATTATTAGAAAGAGATAAGCATAATGATTTTTTCCTTGTTGGTAAAAGCTAAGCTGTCTCACACATGAGACTAGGGAAACACCATCAGCAGGGGAAAGTGAGACAAATGAAGCTGAAGAAGAAGGCCTTAGCCGTCCACTTGAGAATCATAAACCTGTAATGTTCCATAATATCCAACAAAAGTAATATTTATTTTAGAGCTTAGACACAAGCCATGAAGCAATTGAACATCCAACATTTTCCTTAAAGCCAACATGTGACTGGACCGGCATGTGTACCATAGCATTGTCCAAACAGCTGGTGATTTTTCTCAAGAGGTCAACAAAGCAGAATATCAATGTTTGTCCATGGATCTTGGGGCACAATGTGCCTTCCAGTTCCAGTGAAACTTATGCAGTCCCTCAGCCAGTAAAGTGTTCAGATCATTTTGTGTTTGTCTGTATGTTAGTTCTGTTAGTAGTCAGGAAAGCATGAATGCTTGACAGGAGAATTGGTCTTCAACATTAATCTTGTAGTACCCTGTATAGCTTGTAAACTTAATAGAATCCTGACAACTACAACTGTTATCTATTCTGGCAATTGTAATTTATTCTGTTTCTGATAGAGGTATTAAAAGTCTGAGTGCTCTCAATAAAACTGTCACAGTTTCAGTTTTGCTTTGGCCCCTCCAACCTGGCCTTACTTAATTCCTGTGACATTATTTAATTTGTTTCAGACATAACAAGTAACCTTTACCCAGTGAGTAATTGAGACACTTACAGGTGATACCAGGAACAAGGACCTGAACTATGGGAAATTAAGGGAGGAAAAGGAGGAAAATTTTAAAGGCAAGGAACTCCTGGGAATTTTGTGTGCCAAGTCCAGTAATGTAGGAACATTCTTTGAAGATAAAAAGATGGGGCAGTCAGGATGTAAGGAGCAACATTTGTTTGCCGAAGTTCGGCAGACTTCACTTCTTGAGAAAAGAGGTAAAGAGAGAGACCATCAGTTGATGAAACTCCTGGAGTTCAGTAGTAAACTTCAGCCTTCTTTCACTGAAGGAGGATCTCTGGAAACCACAGTTTGATCCCAGTGAGAAAGAGCAATTCATTTCCAGTCTGCAACTCCACACAGGGCAGATCAGGTACTCTGGTGCTCAGGCGCTCTGGCGTTCCTGACCCCTCCCACACCCAGAGACAGCCTGACAGAGTCTGTCATAACCAGGATCATGGGCGAGACCCTCTTTCCTAATACCTGCCCCAGGTGGGATCTCTATGGAGCCCAGAGGACACAAGACCTGTCTACTTTGCCAGAGCCCTATTTTCCTTCAAGTCTACAACTCTGCCCAGAACAGAACTAGCATTTCTGAAACTCTTGCATACCCCAGAGCCTGTCTGTCTACCAGTAGGTCTACTGTAAACAGGGACACAGCTTTCCTGTCTCCTAGGATATCTACTGTATCTAGGGAGATAGGAGGCCTGTCCTAACTAGGAACACATGAGGCCCCCCTAACCACTGTCTGCCTCCCAGGAGGCCTGTTCTAACTCACGTCACAGAGCTCTATCTGACTACAAGGAGAAATACTGCTCATGTCAAAGACAACCAGGCCAGTTGACACCAGAGATAACCAGATGGTAAGAAACAAGCACGAGAACAAATGCAACAGAAATGAATGCAACTTGGTACTCATTAGAACTCAGTTCTCCTATTACAGCATGCCTGGAATATATTAACACACCTGAAAAGGAAAATTCTGACCAAAAATCCGATCTCATGAAGATGATAGAGGCCTTTAAGGGGAACAAAGACAACTCCCTTAAAGAATTACTCCTTTTCAGGAAAACACAATCAAACAGATGAAAAAATTGAACAAAACCATCCAAAACCTAAATATGGAAATAGAAACAAAGAAGAAATCACAAATGGAGGCAATCCTGGAAATGGAAAAGCTAGGAAAGAAATCATGAGTTACAGATGGAACTATAACCAACAGAATAACAACAAGAGATAGAAGAGAAAATTACAGGAATAGAAGATACCTTAGAAGATGTTGACAAAAAAAGTCAAAAAAAAAAAAAAAAGATACAAAGTACTAAAAGCTCCTAACCCAAAACATCCAGAAAATTCAGGACACAATGAAAAGACAAAACCTAAGAATAATAAGAATAAAAGAGAGTAAAGATTCCTAATTCAAAGGGCCAGAAAACATCTTCAACAAAATCGTACAAGAAAGCTTCCTTAACCCAAAGAAAGAGATGGCTATAAATGTACAGGAAGCCTAAAGAACAGCAAATAGATTGGACCAGAAAAGAAAATCCTTCTGTCATATAATAATCAAAACACTAAATGCACAGAATAAAGAAAGAATATTAAAAGATGTAAGGGGGAAAGGCCAAGTAACATATAAAGACAGACCTATCAGAATTGCACCAGACTTCACCACAGAGACTCTCAAAGCCAGAAGATCCTGGACAGAAAGCATGAGGACCCTAAGAGACACAAATGCCAGCCCAGGCTACTATATCCAGCTCTCAATCACCGTATAAAAAAAACCCAAGACATTCCCTGATAAAACCAAATTTTAACAATGCTTTTCTACTATTCCACCCCTACAAAGGATACTAGAAGGAAAATTCCAACACAAGGAGGATAACTACACCCAAGAAAACCCAAGAAATTGATTACAAAGCCAAATGAAGAGAACCGCACAAACCTAATACCATGTCTAACAACAAAAATAACAGGAACCAGCAAACAATGGTGTTTACTATCTTTCCTCATCATTAGACTCAATTTCCCAATAAAAGAAATAGACTAACAGACTGGATATGTAAACAGGACCCATTATTTTGTTGCATACAAGAAACACACCTCCATGACAAAGACAGACACTACCTCAGAGTAAAAGGCTGGGAAAATGTTTTCTTATCTCCTTGTACAAAGCTCAAGTCCAAGTGGATCAAGGACTTCCACATAAAAACAGATACACTGAAACTAAAAAAAGGGAAAGTAGGGAAGAGCCTCAAACCCATTGGCACAGAGGAAAATTTCCTGAACAGAACACCAATGGCTCAAGCTCTAAAATCAACAATTGACAAATGGAGCCTCATAAAATTGAAAAGCTTTTTTAAGTCAAAGGACATTGTCAATAGGACAAAGTGGCAACAGATTGGGAAAATATCTTTACTAACCCTACATCCAATAGAGGGCTAATATCCAAAATGTACAAAAACTCAAGAAGTTAGACTACAAAAACCAAAACAACCTAATTTAAAAATGGGGCATGGAGCTAAACAGAGAATTCTCAGCTGAGGAATCTCAAATAGTCAAGAAGCACTTAAAGAAATGTTCAATATTCTTATTCATCAAGGAAATGCAAATCAAATCCTGAGACTCTACCTTATACCAATCAGAATGACTAAGATCAAAAACTGAAGTGACAACAGACGCTGGCAAGGATGTGGAGAATAAGAATTACTCCTCCATTGCTACTGGGATTACAAACTGGTACAACCACTTTGGAAATCAATCTGCTGATTCCTCAGAAAAATTGGAAATAGTTCTCTCTGAAGACACAGTCATACCACTCTTGGACCAAAAAGATCCTCCACCATATCACAAGAACACAAGCTCCACTATGTTCATAGCAGCTTTATTTATAATAGCCAGAAGCTAAAAACAACTAAGATGTCCCTCAACAGAAGAATGGACACAGAAAATTTGGTACATTTACACAATAGAATACAATTCATCTGTTAAAAATTAAGGACATCTTCAATATACGGAAATCCATCAACGTAATTCACTACATAAACAAACTCAAGGACAAAAAACCATATGA
>NW_022196904.1:164800718-164811361 GCF_008632895.1 Mastomys coucha | reverse complement strand
GGGGAAACTGGGAATGGAGAAATTTGCATGTAAATAAAGAAAATATCTAAAATAAAAAAAATAAAAAATAAAAAAATAAAAAAAAATTGAGGACATCACAATGTTTGCAGGCAAATGGATGGAACTAGAAAATATCCTCCTGAATGAGGTAAACCAGACCCAAAAGTACATATAATGTATGTACTCACTGATAAGTGGATATCAGTCAGAAAGTTCAGACTACCCATGATACAACTCACAGACAATATGAAACTTAACAAAGAGAGTCAAAGTGTGGATGCTACAATTCTACTTAGAAGGGGGAAGAAAATCACAGGAGGCAAAGGGAGGGAGGATCTGTGTGGGAGAGGGAAGAGGGAGGAAAAATGGGGACAGGGTGAGGTTTGAGGGAAGACAGGAGAGAAGCCCAGAGGGCCAGGAGAATGAATAGAAATATGTACCAGTGTGGGGTTGGGAACAGGGTGCAGGGCTTGGGGGGGAAATCTCTAGAAAATTCCAGAAAACAGGGATGTGGGAGGCTCCCAGGACTCAATGGGGATGACATTAGCCAAAATGCTCAACAGCTGGGAGATAGAACTTGAGGAGATGATCTTCAGTAGTTAGAGATGGCCCACAGATGAGGGATGAGGCCACCCCACCCATCTCAAAATTTTTAACCCAGGATTGTTTCTGTCTAAAGGAAATGAAAGGACAAAAAAGAAAGGAAGGAAGGAAGGAAGGAAGGAAGGAAGGAAGGAAGGAAGGAAGGAAGGAAGGAAGGAAGGAAGAAAGAGCGAGCAGAGACTGAAGGAAAGGCTTCCAGAGACTCCCATCTTGGGATCCATTTCAGGTGCAGACTTCAAATCCGAATGTTGATGCCAAAATGTACTTGCAGACAGGAGTCTGGCATGGCTGTGCTCTGATAGATTCTGCCAGCAGCTGACTGAGATAGACGCAGTTAGTTAACAGCCAACCACTGGACTAAACCCAGCGAACCCAATGGAAGAGTTAGGAAAAAGACTTGAAGGAGCTAAAGGGGATTGCAACCCCCATAGAAGAAACAACAGTATCAATTAACTGGCCCCTCACAGTTCCCAGGGACTAAGCTACCAACCAAAGAGCATACGTGGGCTGGTCCGTAGCCCCTGCTACATATGTAACAGAGAACTGCTTTGTCTGGCCTCAGCAGAAAGGCGTTTCTTTGGTCCTATGGGGGATCGATGCCCCAGAGAAGGTGGATGCTAAAGGGGTAAGTGGGAGTGGGTGGGTGGGGGATCACCCTTTTAGAGCCAAAGGGGAGGGGGAAATGGGATGGGGAAAATAAAAAATAAAAGAAAGAAGAGCAATTCAAGGAGAATTAAATTCAAGGGGACCAGAAAAAAAAAATCCTGCTGATGCATTTCAAGTTTGGAAAGAAATAAAAACAGTAGTAGATAAAAAAATGACATGTTTCAAATTAAAAATGAAAGTGATCAGGAAAAAGAACTTATACTGAGAATAAAAGAAAAATTAGAACCCGAAAATACAGGGTTTTCCTCCTCCTTGTTCTGATTTTGCCCTTTCCCCCCCGCATCTCAATTTTCCTCCTGTCTTAAGACCCCTTCATCAAGTGCAGTTTCCCTTTTACTCTGCTTCACTTCATCTCTTACTGAGCTAATTAAAGAGGTTTCTCATTCCCCTGATAAGATAACTAACTTCCAAGTCAGGGTTTTCTCTTCCCCTGGTGGGCGAAACGCCCAATTCTAACAACCCAGGACAATGACTTGGAAACTGTATACCCACTTCATTTAGGACTTGAGGATCGTAAGTAGACTTGTGCTCAGTATGGACCAACTGTTCCTCTTACGTTTTCTCTCCGCGATTCTAGTTCTGGGGACATTTTCTTCTCTCTGAATGGAGGATCTGAGCAAAAGTTGGTCTTACGGTGGGTGAATATTTACTGTGGAAAACCGGTTATTCAAATAGAAGTCATCACCAAGCTATTAGAAGACAACAGAATAATGTACCCATAGATTCTGAAATGTCAGTAGGCATGTATGCTGCTGCTCAATGACAGATCACATATCCTCTTGAGGATTGTGGACAAACCCATACTTTGGATTTACAGGAGTGATATAAGTTACTGGATTCTTTAAAAACGCTGAGAAGCTTTCATCATCTAGTCGGGGGCTTGATGAGCCATATCAAGATAGTGTTTCCTGCCTTTTGCAGGCATTGGTTGCCTGATGTTTAATGGAGAGGCAGAAATGATTATCATTAAACAACCCATATAGGAGAATGTTAATGCAAATGCTGCATGCCAGACTGCCATTGTCCTTTTAGGAAAAAAAGGAAACATTAATGGTTACAACTACCTCTATGATGGTATTTGACTTTCATATACTCAAGGGCTAACTCTGGTGAGGCCCTCCAAGGGCAGACAATGACTCAGCTATTAGCAGTTAGTGAACAGGGTGAAAAATGAAAAATTACAATTTTATGTCAGAAAATTCTTGCTGCTGCCTTAAAGGGAGCTAAAAGTTATTTCCTCTTGCTTTCATTATACATTTTATGGATGATATTTTACTTTACTGAAAATATTAAATATTAAAGATCTATTTACAAAAGCAAAAAATTGAATTAAGTGTTTCAATTTGTATTCCTGAAATAAAAAATAAAACAAAATAATAAAACAAAATTTATTTCAATACTGCTGATGACTTAGCACTGGATTTTCATATTTTATGACCCTGTACTATATTTAAAAAACCAACAATTCTCCTACATACAACGCCAAGCCTTTTTAGGAATTTTGCCAAAAGTCTGATATAACCCACATCACATGCATCCACTCTTTTGAGAAAAGAGCTAATGGACAGCTTAGATGTTATTTAAAAATAAAGAATGGGGGACCGGTGAGATGGCTCAGTAGTTAAGAGCACTTACTGCTCTTCCAGAGATCCTGAGTTCATTTCCCAGCAACCACATGGTAACTCACAACCATCTATAATAGGATGTGATAGTCTCTTCTGGTGTGTCTGAAGATAGCTACAGTGCACTCACATACATAAAATAAAATCTTTTTTTTTAATTATGACCAACAGTATTTAATTATACACTGCAAAGCAATTAGTAGAGAGGATTTTGAATACACACACACACACACACACACACACCAAGGTATGTTTGAAATAATGGGTACATCAATCATTTTGACCATATACACACATGCCATGTGCCTGTACCAAAATACTGTACTATAACCCATGGAAATACTGTAATTGGGAATTGGTAGATTAAAAAATATTTAAAATAATCTTTTTTAATTGCAAGATTCTTTTGGTGCTGACCAAATCTTAGCAGGTTGGTGAATTACTTGGGCATCCTGTTAAGCACATATCCTGATCTACAAGGTCTAGTTGGGTAGATGAATTTGCCTTTTTAACCAGCTGACCCTCATTTTCTGTGACCATGAAGTGATTACTAGAGTTCTAGAACATTCCTACACCATGCCTTAAGCATACAGAAAAAGCTGTAAGCAATAACATCTTTTAAAAATAAAAATATAAAGAATGGTAAGTGGGAAAATAGGAATACTCCTCACGCCACTTTATCTTCTTTTTTATATACTTAAAATTTGGCAAAAATTGCCCTACCACTACAGGCACCTCTGTTTTGGGGTACCTCTGAAAAAATTCAAAGTCACAGCCCTTTGGAGAGATGCTATGTCTGACCAACCAAATGGCCCAGTCTGTGATTGTGTTTTTCCTCTGAGTGCTTTAAAGCAGCTGTGGGTACCTGAAAGACTAATTCAACCTGTGGAAGATGGATGAAGCAACTATCAACTAAGGGAGAAGACTTGGTGAAATCTTAGCGGAGGATGTGACTGCAGAACTGCTGGTTTTGCTATCCTCTCTCTGTCGAGTACATCTGTTACTGCTGAAGCATATTGGGCTTATAGACCTGAAATCCCTATGATGCATGCCTCTCAAGTCAGCAAGGCCAGGCCAACTCATGGCTCCCTGCACAAACACATCTGACTTCAATAATAAATTCTAAAAGATGCTTCTTCTGGTTTTCACTCTGTGAGTCTTCAGAGGGTAGCAGTAGCTGAGGGATTCTTGGGAATCCAGAATTTTCCAACTCACATAGAGTATTCTGTCAAAATGTGTGTTCAGTTTGATCACTGGTGACTTGGTGTGTACACTGAAGTTTAGAAGTTTAGTAATCTACAAGTAGTTATATCTACAAGTAGTTATATCTAGTTCATTGAGAACCATCACTCTGTAGGCCAATGTTAGAGCACATCAACCACTGGGGAATGAATTATGTCCAGGTAAGAACATAAACATTATATGGAGTGGCATGTGTGTGTCTGTGTGTGTGTATGTACATATGTGTATACATGTGTGAATACATGTGTGTACCAGATTTCTTCCTAGAAAATGAGGGAAATAGTTTTATAAGGTAATGTCCTCGCCAACCATCTTCCCAAGAGAAAGCAAACTTGTACTGAAGTACGAATACATGTTAGCATGCACTGTAAGATTTTTGCTGTGTTTTCCTATTAATGTGTTTTCCAAATTAATTATTGGATGTTTTCCTGCATTTTGGTCCCTAACACGTTGTCACTTGAATGCTTTGAAGACTTCCTCCACATTCATACCTAGCTTATTTACAGAAAAACTACCTCTGAAATCTGCCTTTCCACATTTTCAAGTCAAGGCTTCATATTTTATAACTCTATTTACAACCAACTTCAAGATTATTTATAAAATTGGTTACCACTAATGCTTCTAAAAAAAACCCAGAGGTTTACATTGTTTTAAATAATATAGTTTAGAGTCATTAATCTGTTTTCTAGAATTTTATGACACCATAAGAAACAATCAGTGAAACTCTGTATGTGAGGAAGCAGTTTAGCAGGTAAATCATAGAGCAAATGAAGCTCAAACATGGTTTTAGCACTATGTCAATCTTAAGAGATTTGCAATGTTTAACTTTTATGTGGACAAATGTCAAAGTCCAGTTAAGAACGCAGCCACTGAACACATTCACGCAAATATTTACAAGGATTAGAAGGGAATGAGAATTAAAATATCCTTTATAGTCCAGAAGCCCTAAGTAATTTAATTGATGAATATGGTTTTAAAGTTCATTATGAAAATACATTAGTAGTAAGTAAAATAAATTTTTCTTTAAACAACAGAATGTTTGGGAGAGTAGAAGAACATTATATGTACTAAGATACTGGTTATTGAGTTAAATGTGTCTTAGTTTGGGTTTCTACTGCTCCAATGAAACACCACAACCAAAAGGCAAGCTTAGGGAGAAAGGGTTTATTTGGCTGACACTTCTGGATCATGGACTATCATTGGAAGAAGTCAGGACAGGAACTCAAGCAGGACTTGAACCCAAAGGCATGGAGAGGTGCTACTTACTGGCTTGCTTTGTGTGCTTTGCTCAGTCTGCTTATATTATTCAAGAGACTAGACCAGAGGTGGCACCACCCATCATGAGCTGGGCCTCATTAGTAATTGATTACTAATTAAGAAAATCCCTTGCAGATGGATCTCATGGAGGCATTTTTTTCAACTGAGGCTTCTTCCTCTCTGATGTCTCTGACTTTTATTAAGTTGACATACAAAACCAGCCAGCATATGGTGTACTGATTGCTGATTAATTTTAGAGCAATAGTGAAACGTTAGAAGTTGTAAAAGCAAACAGAAGAGTTAAACAGTCAAGACAAGAGAGGGTGTGAGGTTGCTAGGTTATAGGTAAAATGAAGTTTAAAAAATCATAAAACATATCGGCCCTAGCATTCAACAGGCTCAATTGGTGTGACTCCACAACAAGCTAACTTATGTCCCTTGGAGTCAGGGAAGGAGACAGACAGACAGATATAGACATACAGACAGACACACACACACACAGACACACAGAGTGACACAGAAAGGTTCCAAGCAGCCAATCTCTGGATTTATAATAATTATTTTTGTGAGTATGTTTATGTAGTATGTGCATATGTACACATGTTTGATCCAATGTATATGGAGTGCAAATGCTTGTATAGATGGATGTGCATGTGTATTTATACACGTGCTGTGGAAGTCAGAGGTTATTACAGGTGTCTTGCTTGATTTTCCCACTGTCTTAGTCAGGGTTTCCATTGCTGTGAAGAGGCAGCATGACCAAGGCAACTCTTATAAAGGGCAGTTAATTGCGCTTACTGTTTCAGAGGTTCAGTCCCTTTTCTTCAAGGTAGGAAGTATGGCAAGATCCACCAGGCCTGGTGCTGGAAGAGCTGAGAGTTCTACATCTCATTCTGAAGGCAAACAGGGGAAGACTTTCTCAGGCAGCTAGAAGAAGGATCTCAAAGCCTTGCCCCACAATGATACAGTTCCTCCAACAAGGCCATGCCTCCTAACAATATCACTTCCTATAGCCCAAGCATATTGAAACCACCACATTCTACTCCCTGGCCTCTCTATAGGCTTGTTCAAACACCAGAGTCTCTGGGGACTATACCTAGTCATAGCATAACGTAAATACTTTTAGTCCACCTTCAGAAGTCTCCACAGTCTATAGCAGTCTCAACAATGTTGAAAGTCCAAAGTTCAAAGTCTCTTCTGAGATTCATCTAACCATTTATCTGTAATCCCCTATAAAGTCAACATCAAAAAGCAGATCTCATACCTCCAATGTCATAGGATACTTATTACCAGTCCAAAAAGTCATAGTGAGGAAATACTAGACCAAAGCAAGACCAAAAACCAGCTGGGCAAACTCCAAACTCTGCATCTCCATGTCTGATGTAAAACAACTCTTCATGTCTCCAACTCCTTTCATCTTTGTTGACTACAACAAACTTCTTACTCTTAGGGTCTTTCCACTCCCATTTACCAGCTTTCCTCTACAGGTGTCACAGAGCTATGACATCTCTAGCATCTTGGACTATTCAAGGCAACTTCAACTATAAACATTCTTGTTCCAGTGTCTGAGATCCACATGGTGATGTTTTGGCCTGCTTCAAAGGGCTTAGGTCACTGCTCCAGCTCTGAGTTCTATAGCACTCCAGGGTCTGATTGATTCCACTCCATTGCTGATGCTGTTCTAGGTGGTCATCCATGGTACTGGCATCTTCAACATACTGCAGTTTTGCACTGTAAATTGGCTTTACCAATAGCCTCAATTGGTTCCATTATGGTGCCAAACCTCCACTTTTTTGCATGTCCCCTTCAGTTCAGTTCTGTCAACTGCACCTGAGGCTACACCTTCACCAATAGCCTTCCATGACCTCTCACAGTGCCAAGACTCAGCTGATCTCCATGACCCCTTCATCCCTTCAAAACCAGTACCACCTGGGTGATTCATATATATTACCAAGTCCAGCTGCACATGAGGTACAACCTTAGCTATTTCTAGAATACAGCTTCTTGTGCTTCCAGAAAATTTCACCTCTGTGATGCTGGTCTCTTTTTGTTTTTGGTTTTTTTTTTTTTTTTTTTTTTTTTTTTTTTTTTCGAGACAGGGTTTCACATATAGTCCTAGCTGTCCTGGAACTCACTCTGTGGACCAGACTGGACCTGAACTCAAAATCCACCTGCCTCTGCCTCCCAAGTGCTGGGATTAAAGGTGTACACCACCACTGCCTGGCTGCTGGTCTCTTCTTAATCACCAATAACTTATTAGCTCTAGCTAACCAGCATCAATTGTCCCAGAAGACCCTTTTATTCTTAACTCTAAAGCTAGAGTCACATGACCAAAGCTGCCAAGTTCTGTTGCTTACTGGGGCTGGACCATGCCCCCACCTCTGTTCTCTTCATTATCACCAGCTTTCCGTATTCCGACTCCTTATACCTAAATTGGTTGCCCTGGAACTTACTCTGTAGATTGACCTTAAACTCAGAGATCTGCATGGTTCTATCTCCTGCATGCTGGGGTTAAAGGCATGTATCACCATGCCTGGATCTAAGCTTTTTCTCTACTTTGGAACTTTCTCTGTATTAGACTGGCCTTGAACTCAAGGATCTGCTTGTCTTCTGTCTCCTGGGATTAAAGGCATATAATACCATGCCTGGACCTAAGCTTTTCATTGTCACTATTTCACAGGATCTAGGTCAGAAGCCCATGTCTTCTAGCCTCAAGATCTAGATCATAAGAGTGCCCTCCGTTTCTGAATTATAGCTTATTCCAGAGCCAGAGGTAGGCAAACTGACAAACAGGAATAGCCATCATACCCCACTTGTATACTGAAGCTGCATCTCACTTGATCCTACAGCTTGTTGAGTCAAGTAGCTCAGCTTGCTCCAGGGATCCTATGTCTCAGCCTCCTGACCATGGAATTGTTTATGGGTCACTATGCTCATCCTGCACTTATGCAGAGCTTCAATATCTAGATGCCAGTCTTCTTCATGCTTATAAGACAAAGGTCTTAACCTGATGAGGGATGACATCTCAGCCACTGTCATAGTCTGCTAAAGTGCGCTCTCTCTCTCTCTCTCTCTCTCTCTCTCTCTTTTCTCTCCCTCTCCTCTCTCTTCTCTCTCTCTTCCCCTTTCCTTTTCTTTCCCTCTCTCCTCTCTCTCTTTCTCTCTGTGTCTATCTGATTCTTTCTGTTTTATGTATGTATGCATATTTCTATACATATACTATATATGCGTACATGTACATGCATGTAGATAGCAGAGAATAGCCTCCAGTGTCATCACTAAGGTACCTTCAAACTTTCTGTTAAGACAAGGTTTTTTAATGGCGTAGTCTGGAACTTCACCTTGTAGACTAGACTAGCTGATCAGAAAGCCTCAATAGATATAGCTGTCTCTGTTTCTCATTTTACCTTTGCTGATGTTCCTTTCCAAATGTTCCAAGAATGGAACCCAGGATGTTAGGCTCATACTGTCATATCTGAGCTATTAGGACATCTTTCCAGCATTTCATTTTAAAAAGTAAAATAAAAATCAGACAAATACTTCTGTGAAAAAAATCCTTCCATCCAGACTTGATATACTTATGCTGTATCGCATTAACCCACAAAGTAGTAAAGTTACCTTGACCTTCATTACGACCTGCCTCTCAGAGTTTCAAGTCAGCACTGCAACTCTGGACAAGCTTCCAGCCCAGTGTCCGTTGGGATATTGGATAGAATCCAGGCTTCCCTTTTACAGCTTCACATAATGACCTTTCATGGCCTCTTTCCCTGCAGCACTTTCATGTAAGCCTAACCTCCCCTCCCATGCATTCATTGCATGCACTCTGGTGGTTCTCCTTAACTACAGAGGAAGATTCCACCATCCCCTTACTCATGCATCCTTCCCAACTCAAAAGCCAGACACAGACAAACCATGGCTTCTTGGGTCACATTTACAGCAGCTTTTGTTTTATTGCATTTAAGGAGCAGAAACTTCCTCAGGTCTTCGCATTCCTAGCTGAATGGGACCCTTTCCTTATTCCATTTTGGATCAGGTTTCTCCTTAATTACATCTATTTTAGCACAAGCCTTGTCTCCAGCATTAAATTTTCTGGTGCTTTTTTTTCTCTTCAAATTGTTCGTTTAGTATTCCTTTTTGTCCCACTTGCTCCTTCTCAGTGGAGGCTGACATAAAAGAGAACACATGGCTGAGATGTCTTGAAATCTCTGCTGAGGAAATTAGTTCACTCCTCAGCTTAGCCTGAACTCAGAGAGTAGCCACATTCTTGTTCCGAATACTGTAAGTATGGTCTCTAATCCACTTGCCAATAGTGTTCTTCTCTTGGAATCCTTGAGTTGGGCCTCCGTTGTCCCCTTATGTTGGTCCATGTGATGAGAAGCAGGAGCAGCAACTGGCATGAGTTTAGCTTTCTGCACTGAACAAGAGGTCAGAGTCCCTGTCTGTAGGAAGGCCCAGGACTTTCAGGTTGCCGGGCTCTGTGTGGTGCTAAAGGGTTCACCAGCGTCATCCTGGTGACAGCAGCTGATCCCGCTTCCATAGCTCTGGGCCCTTGTGCTCCACAGGTAATATTAAGTTTCAGGTTTTGTTGTTTTGTTGTAGTTGTTCATTAAATAACCTGCATACTATTTTTATGCATGTATTTTGATTTTCATAGCTTGGAATACTTTAGAGAAATTATAGCTTGTAAATTTTATAAATCAAGAACACCTAGTAAGGAACTTCATGTTTCATTCATATAATATGAGGAAGAGTAGAACCAAATAGACATGGTGATGCTTTCACCCTCAATATGGAGAGATTTATATTTACAGTAAGCAAAAAATGTTAGCACTTCATTTCAGGTGCCACTCACACTTTGCCTGACGACAGTATTTAAGGCAAAAACTTCAAGGAAAGTCAGTCTCCTGCCTCTGCATTGCCGCCTGGCACCCCAAACTCAGAGGTAGCCCAGATATGTCCTCATACTTGTGTGCTAGGGGCCCACCAAGATATCATTTCTTCACAGCTAGAAAAAGAAAAATTCAGACATTGCTCTCTGACCTTCACCAATGTTCCAATGTCCTAGTCAAACCGTGGCTTGAAATGTTAAGCCATCCAAACTAATTGCCTCCAGCGTTGTGGGTAGGGCATTGAAGCTTACAGAATGAAAGGCTTATCCCAGGACAAGGTCAAGTAAAATCCTCATTCTCAGTACTGTAGCTGAACCACTCCTAGGAATTAGTGAGCGACAGGTCTCTACTTCCTAGGAATTAG
>NW_022196904.1:164761033-164800708 GCF_008632895.1 Mastomys coucha | reverse complement strand
GAGAGAATTCAGCATTCTAGATTCAGCAGTCAGCAGTCAGCATTTGGACTCACTGGCACTCCAGAACTTAGGTGGACTAGGACTTAGAGTCATGCAGTCCGTAGCCCCACCCCAGGCCCAGAGTGCTTGGGCCCCTGGGGGTGCAGCACCAGTTGAGATTCAAGAGAGTGAACATTCGAGATTCGAGCATTCAGCATTGCTGGCGCACCGCAGCCCCCTGGGACTCAGGCCGGGGGCCCATGCGGCCCGAGCATGCTCGGAGCCAGGGGGTGCTGCACCAGTCCAGAGGAGATGGCTGATGTTTTAGATCCAGTGTGTTTTAGGTGGCCTCAGATATACCTCGACTACTGAGCTGCCAGATTTTTCATCTCTCTTTTGCAATGATTGTAAAATCCTCATGTCATTCTTGAGAAATACATTCAGATCCTACACTACTTGTGTTGACTCTGTTTGTCACAGTCAAATTCCTTGCACACCTGGCCAGAACCCATCTTCCCTCGCAACAAGGGACCCCATAAGAAACCCCAGTCAGTGGCATTCAGGTTATAACATAGTTTCACTTAAACAATGATGACTTAAAAATTATATTAAAATTTTCTGAGGGGATGAGTAGGGTCAAATAGTGACATATATGAACCTGAAAATATTTCATTCACACATATGTATAAAATACCATAAATGAGTTCTATTATTTTTATGCTTAGAAACAAAAAATAAATAACAAAAAGTTTCTTGTTTTCTTTTCAGCCACAAAGCCAGCCATTATTTGCAGCATAAATTGACTCTATCCATTTCTGTTTGAATTCTCAACCTGCCCAGCAGCAGCCTGGACTACCTTCTAGTAGATTTTTTTTTTTGCAGCTAAAGTCACTCGATGTTGGCAAGGTACCATTTTATCCCTAAAACTTTGTTGGCATCAAAACATGACAGCTACCAGTGTTACATCCTTAAAATATTTACACAGCACAGCACATGAAGCTTTAGACATTTGGCAATGACACACAAAAGAAGACAAGATCCCCCACTCCGCATGATTGCGATCGGGAGCTCACTAGTCCTTGTCTGGCGACCGTACATGGGTTCAAGGGCAGCAGAGGCAGCAGGCACTTACTTGAGAGGACACTGAACACTGTGACCTGGGAGCATGTTATGATGTCACCCACGCGTGTACCACACCACCTCCTCCTCCACGGTGGCCTCAGAATCCTAGAATGGCACGTCCAGCTAATACAAACGGAGACAACACAACATTTATTCTGTGGAGACATCTTATTCCTAGGGCACATGCTGTGACTTTGAACGAAACTCGTCCCAAGAATTTGTCACTTGTTTTTTACGTTCTTGGTTCCATTAATTTGGCAGTCAATTGCTACTTCTTTCTTGTTAACACCAGAGTCAAATTTGACCTGGACGGCGACTAGGGGCTGTCAATAGCCAACGTGCCGTTTTTTCCCATAATATGGAAAATACTTTAAGTCTCTAAGTCCAAATTCAGAATAAGTTGCTATATTTGCTATGTTTTCATCCTTTGTCACACACGTTATTTGTAGAAGTCTGTCTGGGACTACTAACTCGATTATTCTGTTCATTTTCACAAGAGTACAAGGCTGTCCTTTGGAATAGCCAAAATCAGCATCAGTCTCACCACTACGTTCTTGAAGCAAGGAAACTGGAAACAGACATGCACTATAATCTGGACCCTTCTAATGAAAAAGTGCTCCATCAGGACAATTTGTGAGATTCTTCTGTTCTTCCACAGAATACGGCTTTAGGAAATGCTTCAGGTCTTCATCGAACTTTTCATAAGTTTGTGGCTGAGACATACTGTATGTATATGCCAAGGCAGTCTGTGGTTTGGGAAGAACCATAAGTCCTGGACTAAGAATCTGGTCTCGATATTTCGGAACTTCATCATCTAGAGTCTGGAGCATGACCCACGTTGTGAATGTGAAGAGTACAGCCAAGAACCCATAAAAAAAAAAACTAGGTAGAAGAGCAAGATCAGAGCCCAGCTCTTGGAGGTGCGTCCCAGAAACTCTCTGCTGGTCGGGTTGTAGATGAACAGCTTCCACTCGGCCAGGCCCTGGTGGAAGTCTTCGTCATGATGGGTGTGTGGAAGTTGAGGTGAACCGAGGCCACGGGGCTGGAGGCGATGAGGAGCTCTGCAGTGTGTCCTGGCACAGCCCAGCGACTGCAGCGGAGGACAGCACGGCCGGGAACAACTCTCCCTTATGAGACCACTAGAGTCGCGGGGCTGCCGCTGGGGCCCCTCTAGTAGATTCTTGCTTTGATGTGTATCTGGGGAACAGCAGGAACAATAAGCTATGCCAGGAAACATGCCTAGACACAGATTCTAAGAAAACACTGGGCTTTTAGGTCCGGGAGGAGATCACTTTTACTCTAGTTTTATTTTAACTGTTTAAAATGTTTATCAAACTCAGTTGAGGGGATCTCACTAACATATCCAAGTATTGAATAATACTTTTTGAAATATTTATAGACAAAATTTGCTTAGGATTTTATATTTTTAATTTTGGTTAGAATTAAGAGATAAAAATAAATGTAAAATATCAATTCCTGCACAGAAACTAATAATTACTTTGCCAATTCACTTACTAATTTTACAAAAATCACTCCACTTAAAAATGTTGGAATATTGTGAACCAAACATTGGAATATTAATCAAAAATAGAAATACTACTTGATGGTTATGTTCACATAATAAATCATATAACATGAATAATCCATAAAATCATTGGTACATTACTTTCCTTGTGTCAAGACTGGCCTTCTGCCTCCTTTAATTTCTGAATTCTAGAGATTTTTTTTTACATTTTTAATGTAAGAAAATAGCTATTAACTATTTTAGGGTCAAAATTACTTGGTTCTCTATCTAGATGCTTAAAATCTCAAACACTATGTGGCCTTTGGAAAAAAATTTAATGTACTTTGACTGTGACCTCTTTGCAAGTTGCTTTTTGAAGGAGCAAAGATGGAGGGAATTAGAGTATTTAATTGGGACAGATGTTAGCTGGGGAGGGTATCAAGAAAGAGGTAGTGATAAGAATATGACAGAAAAAAATGCCAGGAGCCATCCATCATAGGACAAACTAACAGCAAGCAGATGATCTTCCTGGGATGGTCTGCTTCAGATTATAATCTGTGACAGATTTGCTCAATAGGTAAAGCCCAGGAGTACTTCATTTTACGAAAGATTCCTGCTGTTAACATGCTTTTCTTGTTACTATTAAACACATATAACAATAACTAGGTATTAGCCCACTCCTTTGGAGCAGATCTCTGCAGATCTATGAAGATGTACTGTCTTGTAGTGATGCTATAAAGACAAATAGATGACTTCTTAATTCTTAATGATAATCCTCTAAGATTTCCTAAAATTATATCATGATTACTAAGCTCTCTTATAGTGGGACTATTCTGATATAGTGGGAACCTTTTCTGATAGTCAAAACTGCAATTAGAACTCTGTCACTCGCCTATGTGACACCAGATAATTGCCTCTTAAATTGTAATCACTTTCTCCTACTCAGAATATATTACAAGAAGTTGTAAAACAATTAACTAAAGGTCATAAAAAGGGAACTAACTATTTATTATTGGTGCTAGAACAGAAGGTAAAATATTGACTGGGTTAATCTACACAAAACTTCCCTAATAACATTGTTATGGTTTTTAACTTTCAGTGAACCTGTGGAGCTGTGACAGATGGTGGATAGTTTAGCTAGATAATTACTACTAATGGATCTGGATATAATCCTTTTCTGTTGTAAACTTCTTATTCAATTTATGATTTGAATTTGTGTAAAACTTGTGATGAAATTTTACCATGTAATCATGAATTCTAAAAGAAATGTTTAAGTGCTGAGGACAAAGAGTCAGAACTAAGCTAAAGAGACTCTTAGAACACTTTTTAGACAGAACTGAACTCAAGAAGAACTTAAAAGTATAGACAGAAAAGGCATTGAGAGTAAGAGCATTATTGTGACATCAGAGCAGAAGAGAGCAAGATTAGAGGGAGAGTACAGAGTAGAATAACTTAGAAACTATAGGTAACATAAAAAACTAAGAGAGCAATGTGCAGAATGCAAGGGAAAGAGGAAAAAAGAAGCTGCAGAGAGCAGAAAGAGCAGGTAGGATTCTCCTTACTGGGACAAACCAGGTCCCAGTAATAACAAGTGTTAAGTAATAACACTTAATAACAAGGCAGGCTCAGTCTTATTAAAGAAACAAAACTTTCTTCTTACAAACTTGAGTTAAATTCATTTAGCATTGAAAGAGTAGAAGCTGGTTTTTTTTCTCTATGCAATAAAGATTGTAGTTAATTATTCATCCAGTATGAGGGAGTTCTTTCTGCAGTGGTGCTTGATCTTTTGCTCTGTCTGCATATATGAGTATGCATGTGTGTTTGTAAGTATGTAATTGTGAGAATGCATGCAAGCTGAGCCCAACCAACTGGGCTGAATGGAAATGTATAAATATGCATGTGAATCTGTATACAAATTTATGTGAGTTTACCCATATTTGCTTATTTAAAGGTTTTTCCTTCTGTGACCATTATTCTCCTCTCCTGGTTCAATAGAAGTTTATTGCTCCAAACTTCTCCCTAGCCCAACAAAGAGGCAGCTGGACAAAAGGGAAAAGCCTCTAGCAATGAATCCTTTACTTAATCTCCTGCGGTTTTAGGATGAGGTGCTAAGTGCCAGAGACTGCAGTTTCTGGCCTCAGAGGAACACAGAAAGTAGGTCAGCTACAGTAGCAAAGTAATTTAGACTTATATAAATAAACATTTTATTATTGTACAGCAACCCTGAGCATCTCATAAGACAAAGTCTTACCCCCATATCAAGACAAAGTCTTACCCTCTGCCAATGCTCTTCCCCCTCTGCTGCTTCAGGAAGAACCAACAAGAAAGAAGACCCAATTAGGGCTGGCTCCTAGCAAAAAAAAATATATATTTGGAAGCCAAATTGTTTGGCTTTATACTTTTTGAGAGAATAAAAAGGCTGTGTGTGAAGATTTTAGCTGGTAATAGTGCATATGACATGAGGGCAAAGAGATATTAACAATAGTAGATGATTTTAAGAATTTGTTTATTTAGTATATTGTTGTCTCATATGCATGACTATACTTATATGCTAAGAAGAATTCATAGAAGAGGGTGAGGAAAATGGCAGAGCCTGAATGGAAAATGGGTAACAAAAGAATGTATATATATATGTCTATCATCATCTTTATATCTATATCATCTATATCTGTATCTATATCTATATCTGTATATATTACATAACATAGTCATTGCATTCATGAGCTCATGAAAGCTATTATCTGCACAAAGTTGTGAATAATACAAAAATTAATGATAATTTTATATCACTGTATTTTGTAATATTTTATAGTTATTTCATCACATAATTAAGTCATGGTAAAGATAATATTATTATCATGAATGATAAAACTGAGTTTAGAAAGATGTGACTTCTCTAATCTGATAGCAAAGCTACAACATGACATTCAGGACATTGTTCCTATCTTCTGATCATGGACACCAGATCTCATTATAAATCAGCTTCCTTCATATCAAAAGTAGACATCTATTGAATTCCCAAATAAAGTTCTTCCAAAATTAAAATGACATTTTGCTGGTGAAATGAAAAGCAATTAAGCTAATATTTTAACCATCCCCATTGAATACTTTTCTCTCTGTTATAGTTTGAAGTATTCATCATAGAACTTGACTACTATTAACTATACTGAATTTTCTTTTCCACTCAGCTAGTAGCAAAATTGCCTGGGATTATGCTTTATGTTTTCCATAATATTATCAATAACAAATAAATGGAAAACTCCTTAAGACTAAAGTAAACAGAAGTTAGTGAATAATGAAGATGGTCTTGTATCTGTCTTCGAATCATACTCACAGCATTTTGCCTCCCAAAAGAGGCTGTGCCCATGTTGTGGAAGAGCTTGAGGACAGGGATAGTGATTCCCTCAGACATTCTTTATTGTTGAGAAATGTTTTTGCTATCCTGGGTTTTTTGCTTTTCCATATGGAGTTGAGAATTTTTTTTTCCATATCTGTGAAGAATTGTGTTGGAATTTTGACGGGGATTACATTGAATCTGTAGACTTCTTTTAGTAAATGTTAATCTTACTTATCCAGGAACACATGAGGTCTTTCCATCTTCTGAAGGCTCCTTGAATTTCTTTCTTTAGAGACTTGAAGTTTTTGTTATACAGAACTATCACTTGCTTAGTTATAGTCACACCAAGGTATTTTGTATTATTTGTGACTATTGTGAAGGGTGTTGTTTCCCTATTTTCTTTCTTAGCCTCTTTATCCTTTGTGTAGAAGAAGACCTCTAATTTGAGTTAATTTTATATCCAGCTACTTTGCTGAAGTTGTTTATCAGGTTTAGGAGTTCTCGGGTGGAATTTTTGGGGTCACTTAAGTATACTATCATATCATCAGCAAATAGTGATAATTTGACTCTTCCTTTCCAATTCGTATTCCTTTGATCTCCTTTTGTTGTCTAATTGCTCTAGCTAGATCTTCAAGTACAATATTGAATAGGTAGGGAGAGAGTGGGCAGCCTTGTCTAGTCCCTGATTTTAGTAGGATTGCTTCAAATTTCTCTCCATTTAGTTTGATGTTGGCTACTGGTTTGCTGTATATTGCTTTAACTATGCTTAGGTATGGGCCTTGAATTTCTGATCTTTCCAAGACTTTTATCATGAAGGGATATTGAATTTTGTCAAATGCTTTCTCAGCATCTAGAGATGATAATATGTTTTTTTCTTTGAGTTTATTTATATGGGGGATAATGTTGATGAATTTCTGTATATTGAACCTTCTCTACATCCCCGGAATAAAGCCTACATGATCATGATGGATGGTCATTTTGATGTGTTCTTGGATTCAATTTGCAAGAATTTTATTGAGTATTTTTGCATCGATATTCATAAGGGAAATTGGTCTTAAGTTTTTTTCTTTTGTTAGGTCTTTGTGTAGTTTAGGTATCAGAGTAATTGTGGCTTCATAGAATGAATTGGGTAGAGTACCTTCTGTTTCTATTTTGTGGAATAGTTTGACGAGTATTGGTATTAAGTCTTCTTTGAATGTCTGATAAAACTCTGCACTAAACGCATCTGGTCCTGGGCTTTTTTTGGTTGGGAGACTATTAACAACTGTTTCTATTTCCTTCGGATATATGAGACTGTTTAATTATTGATCTGATCTTGACTTAACTTTAGAATCTGTTATCTGTCTAGAAATTTGTCCATTTCATCTAGGTTTTCCAGTTTTGTTGAGTATAGGCTTTTGTAGTAGGCTCTTATGATTTTTTTTATTTCCTCAGTGTCTGTTGTTATGTCTCCCTTTTCATTTCTGATCTTGTTAATTAGGATACTGTCTCTGTGCCTTCTAGTTAGTCTGACTAAGGGTTTATATATTTTGTTGATTTTTCTCAAAAAAACAGCTCCTGGTTTGGTTGATTCTTTGTATAGTTCTTTTTGTTTCCTATTGGTTGATTTTAGCCATGAGTTTGATTATTTCCTTCCCTCTACTTCTCTTGGGTGAACTTGCTTCTTTTTGTTCTAGAGCTTTCAGAAGTGCTGTCAAATTGCTAGTGTGTGCTCTCTCCAGTTTTTTTTTTTTTTGGAGGAACTCAGAGCTATGAGTTTTCCTCTTAGGACTGCTTTCATTGTGTCCTATAAGTTTGGGTATGTTGTGGCTTCATTTTCATTAAATTCTAAAAAGTTTTTAATTCCTTTCTTTATTTATTCCTTGACAGTGTTATCATTGAGTAGAGTGTTGTTAAGCTTCCACGTGTTTGTGGGTTTTCTATTGTTTATGTTGTTATTAAAGACCAACCTTAGTCCATGGTGATCTAATACAATGCAAGAAATTATTTCAATCTTCTTATATCTGTTGAGACCTATTTTGGGATTGATTATATGGTCAAATTTGGAGAAGTACCATGAGGTGCTGAAAAGAAGATATATTCTTTTGTTTTAGGATAAAATATTCTATAGATATCTGTTAAATCCACTTGGTTCATAACTTCTGTTAGTTTCACTGTATCTCTGTTTAGTTTCTGTTTCCATGATCTGTCCATTGAGGACACTGGGGCGTTGAAGTCTCCCTCTATTATTGTGTGTGGTGCAATGTGTGCTTTGAGCTTTAGTAAAGTGTTTTTTTGTTTTGTTTTGTTTTGTTTTGTTTTTTATAAATCTAAATGCCCTTGCATTTGAAGCATAGAGGTTGAGAATTAAGAGTTCATCTTGGTAGATTTTACTTTTGATAAGTATGAAGTGTCCCTCCTTATCTTTTTTGATCACTTTAGGTTGAAAATCGATTTATTCAATATTAGAATGGCTACTCCAGCTTTTTTCTTAAGACCATTTGCTTGGAAAATTGTTTTCCAGCCTTTTACTCTGAAGTAGTATCTGTCTTTGTCACCGAAGTAGGTTTCCTGTATGCAACAAAATGTTGGATCTTGTATACATAGCCAGTCTGTTAGTCTATATTTTTTTATTGGGGAATTGAGTCCATTGATATTAATAGATATTAAGAATAAGTAATTGTTGTTTCCTATTATTTTTGTTGTTAGAGTTGGAATTCTGTTCATGTGGCTATCTTCTTTTAATTTTGTTGAAAAATTACTGTTTTGCTTTTTCTAGGATGTAGTTTCCCTTCTTGTGTTGGAGTTTTCCATTTATTATCCTTTGAAGGGCTGGATTTGTGGAAATATATTGTGTAAATTTGGTTTTGTCATGGAATACCTTGGTTTCCCCATCTATGGTATTGGAGAGTTTTGTTGGGTATAGTAGCCTGGGCTGCCATTTATGTCTCTTAGGGTCTGTATGACATCTGCCCAGGATCTTCTGACTTTCATAGTCTCTGGAGAGAAGTCTGGTGTAATTCTGATAGGTCTGCCTTTATATGTTACTCGACCATTTTCCCTCACTGCTTTTAATATTCTTTCCTTGTTTTGTGCATTTGGTGTTTTGATTATTATGTGATGGGAGGAATTTCTTTTCTGGTCCAAACTATTTGAACTTCTGTAGGCTTTTTGCATGTTCATGGGCATCTCTTTTTTTAGGTTAGGGAAGTTTTCTTCTAGAATTTTGTTGAAGATATTTATTGGCTCTTTAAGTTGGAAGTCTTCACTCTCTTCTATACCTATTATCCTTAGGTCTGGTCTTTTCATTGTGTACTGGATTCCCTGTATGTTTTGGGTTAGAAACTTTTTGAATTTCAAGTTTTCTTTGACTGTTATGTCAATGTTTTCTCTGGTATCTTCTGCACCTGAGATTCTCTCTTCTATCTCTTATATTCTGTTGATGATTCTTGCATCTATGGTTCCTGACTTCTCTCCTGGGTTTTTATTTCCAGAGTTGTCTCTCTTTGTTATTTCTTTTTTTAGAACAATTCTTTTTTTCTTTTTTCTTTTTTAAATTAGATGTTTTATTTACTATATCTCCTTTCCCAGGTTCCCCTTCAAAAGAAAAAATAAAAATAAAATAAAATAAGAAAAAAAAAAAACGAAAACAATCCCCTGTTCCCTCCCCCCTCCCTCTGCTCACCACCCTACCAGCTCCTGCTTACTGGCCCTGACATTCCCATACACTGGGGCATAGAACCTTCACAGGGCCAAGGTCCTCCCCTCCCATTGATGACCAACTTGGCCATCCTCTGTTATATGCATGCTGCTAGAGCCATGAGTCCCCCCATGTGTACTCTTTGGTTGGAGTTTTAGTCCCTGGGAACTCTGAGGGTACTAGTTATTTCATATTGTTGTTCCTCCTAAGGGGCTGCAAACCCTTCAGCTCCTTGGGTCCTTTCTCTAGCTCCTTCATTGGGGACCCTGTACTCAGTCCAGTGGATGGCTGTGAGCCTCTACTTCTGTATTAGTCAGGTACTGTCAGAGCCTCTCAGGAGATAGCTATATCAGTCTCCTGTCAGCCAGCACTTGCTAATATCCACAATAGTGTCTGGATTTGATGATTGAATATGGGAAGAATTCCCAGGTGGAGCAGTCTCTGGACTGTCCTTCCTTCAGACTCTGCTCCATAGTTTGTCTCTGCAACTCTTTCCATGGGTATCTTGTTCCCCCTTTTAAGAAGGAACAAAGTATCCACACTTTGGTCTTCCTTCTTCTTGAGTTTCTTATAGTTTGTGGCTTGTACTTTGTGTATTCTGATCTTCTAGGCTAATCTCTGTGATTTCTTAATTGTTTCTACTGTGGTATTTAGGTCTTGGATGGTTTTGTTCAATTCCTTCACCTGTTTGTGCTTTTCTGTAATTCTTTAAGGGATTTTTGTGTTTCCTCTTTAAAGACTTCTACTTGTTTACTTGTGTTCTCTTGTAATTCTTTAAGGGATTTTTGTGTTTCCTCTTGAAGTGCTAGTACTTGTTACCTGTGTTCTCCTGTATTTCTTTAAGGGAGTTATTTATGTCCTTCTTAAATTCCTCTATCACCATCATGAAATATGATTTTAGATACAAATCTTGCTTTTCCGTTTTGGGTATCCAGGACTTGCTGTGGTGGGAGTACTGGGTTCTGATGTTGCCAAATAGTCTTGGTTTCTGTTGGTAAGATTCTTGCATTTGCCTTTCACCATCTGGTAATCTCTGGTGTTAGATGTTCTTGCTGTTTCTGGCTGGAGCCTGTTCCTCCTGTGAGTCTGTAAGCCTGTGTCAGCACTCATGGGATATCAGATCTCTCCTTGTAAGATCCATGCACAGAGAGCTGTGGATCAGCCATCCCTCCTGGGTGCAGATGGATGTAGGAAGGACCCAGTCCCAGCTGTTCTGCTGCTTCTGTGGCCTGTGCCTTCTGGCTAGTCCTGCCTTAGAAATTCACTGGGGAGAAAATGGTGATCTGAGTCCTGGGATCAGAGCACTCCCTGGAGACAAGCTCTCCCATGGCTAGAGAGGTGCACAGAGGGCTGTGGAACATGTGCACCTTAGAAAGTCACAGGAGAGAGAATGGCGATCTCGCCTCTATTAATATCCAATAAACTCATTACTGCCTGTTAGTAAAAGTGTTCACATACTCCAAAGAAATGTGATTTCCCCCAAACCCACAATCAAATAAGGCAGTTCTGTCACCAAAGTCTCAAACCACCAGGTCTACTAGGCCATGGGTGGAAGGGTCTTTTTTGTAGGAGAAATGGCATAGAGCTCAAGAGATAAATACTGAGGCAGCAGGTTTTCCTTCATATTTGATTTGTGATTTCCATTTACCAAACACCTCCTTTTTCTCTTTTTTATTTTTTTTAGAATTTTAAATCTAATATGCCACAGGAGTTTCTCCTTTAGCTTTGTGCATTTGTCTACCACGAGCTTCCTTTATCTGCATAGCTGTTGTTCCCTAGGGGAAGTCTGGTCTATGCCATTGGCCTATGATTCTTCTCCTTCATTCATGCCTGTAATTCAAAGAGCTTAATGTAAGCACTGTAAGTCTAAAATGATGAGAAGAAAGCACAGGAGCGCTTTACATTACAGCCATGCGCAGCGATTTCCTTGACAGGAGAATAGCTCAGGAGATAGCTGGAGTAACAGACGAAGGAAATTGCATAACACGGAAAGATTCTAGCCCAGCAAAGGAACAAGGAAGCAAGGAACAAGTCATCCAAACGACAAAGGAAGTGCTGCCAGTTCTGCACCTAGAGAGGATACTGTCCAGAATAGGGAAAAACAAAACAAACAAACAAAAAATAATAAAACCTCCACAGCACAAATGATCCAATCACTGCATGGGCAAACAAAATGAACAGACTATTGAAAAGAAGCACAAAATCCAAAATATT
This sequence comes from Mastomys coucha, assembly GCF_008632895.1. Classification (NCBI taxonomy): domain Eukaryota; kingdom Metazoa; phylum Chordata; class Mammalia; order Rodentia; family Muridae; genus Mastomys; species Mastomys coucha. Next base: position 164,788,873 of record NW_022196904.1, on the reverse strand, counting down.
CATGAAAAAGTATTTGTCACCATTGGCCCACATTGCAATCCCCACCAAAATTCAAACTCAATTCTTCACAGACTGGGGAAGAGCAATTTGCAAACTCATCTGGAATAACAAAAAACCTAGGGTATCAAAAACTATTCTCAACAATAAAAGAACATCTGGTGGAATCACCATCCCTGACCTTAAGCTTTACTACAAAGCAATTGTGATAAAAACTGAATGGTATTGGTACAATGACAGGCAGGTGGATCAATGGAATAGAATTGAAGACCCAAAAATTAACCCACACACCTATGGTCACTTGATCTTTGACAAAGGAACTAAAACCATCCAGAGGAAAAAAGACAGCATTTTCAACAAATGGTGCTGGCTCAACTGGAGGTCAACATGTAGAAGAATGCAAATTGATCCATTTTTATCTACTTGTATAAAGTTCAAGTCCAAGTGGATCAAGGACTTCCACGCAAAACCAGATACACTGAAACTAGTAGAAAAGAAAGTGGGAAAGAGCCTCCAGCACATGGACACAGAGGAAAATTTTCTGAACAGAACACCAATGGCTTATGCTCTAAGATCAAGGATTGACAAATTTTGTATTGATAAAATTACAAGACTTCTGTAAGGCAAAGGACATTGTTAATAGGACAAAACAGCAACCAATAGATTTGGAAAAGTTCTTTACCAATCCTGTATCCAATATACACAAAGAACTCAAGAAGTTAGACTCCAGAGAACCAGATAACCCTATATCTGATAGAGGGCTAATATCCAATATATACAAAGAACTAAAGAAGTCAGACTCCAGAGAAACGAATAACCCTATTAAAAATGGGGTACAGAGCTAAACAAAGAATTCTCAACAGACGAATACCAAATGGCTGAGAAGCACCTAAAGAAATGTTCAACATCCTTAGTCATCAGGGAAATGCAAATCAAAACAACCCTGAGATTCCACCTCACACCAGTCAGAATGGCTAGGATAAAAAACTCAGGTGACAGCAGATGCTGGAGAGGTTGTGGAGAAAGAGGAACACTCCTTCATTGCTGGTGGAATTGCAAGCTGGTACAACCACTCTGGAAATCAGTTTGGCGGTTCCTCTGGAAATTGAACATAGTACTACCAGAAGACCCAGCTATACCCCTCCTTGGCATATACCCAGAAGATGCTCCAACATGTAATAAGGACACATGTTCCACTATGTTCATAGCAACCTTATTTATAATACCCAGAAACTGGAAACAACTCAGATGTCCCTCAACAGAGGAATGGATACAGAAAATGTGATACATCTACACAATGGAGTACTACTCAGCTATTAAAAACAATGAAGTTATGAAATTCTTCGGGAAATGGACGGACCTGGAGAATATCTGACCTGAGTGAGGTAACCTAATCACAAAAGAACACACATGGTATGCATTCTCTGATAAGTGGATATTAGCCAAGAAGATCAGAATACACAAAGTACAAGCCACAAACTATAAGAAACTCAAGAAGAAGGAAGACCAAAGTGTGGATACTTTGTTCCTTCTTAAAAGGGGGAAAAAATATCCATGGAAGGAGTTGTAGAGGCTAACTATGGAGCAGAGACTAAAGGAAAGACAATTCAGAGACTGCTCCACCTGGGAATTCTTCCCATATTCAATCATCAAATCCAGACACTATTGTGGATATTAGCAAGTGCTGGCTGACAGGAGACTGATATAGCTGTCTCCTGAGAGGCTCTGACAGTACCTGACTAATACAGAAGTAGAGGCTCACAGCCATCCACTGGACTGAGTACAGGGTCCCCAATGAAGGAGCTAGAGAAAGGACCCAAGGAGCTGAAGGGTTTGCAGCCCCTTAGGAGGAACAACAATATGAAATAACTAGTACCCTCAGAGTTCCCAGGGACTAAAACTCCAACCAAAGAGTACACATGGGGGACTCATGGCTCCAGCAGCATGCTTATAGCAGAGGATGGCCAAACCGGTCATCAATGAAAGGAAAAGACCTTGGCCCTGTGAAGGTTCTATGCCCCAGTGTATGAGAATGCCAGGGCTAATAAGCAGGAGTGGATGGGATGGTGAACAGGGGGAGGGAGGAAGAACAGGAGATTGTTTTAGTTTGTTTGTTTTTTTTAATTTTTTTCCTATTTTATTTTATTTTTATTTTTATTTTATTTTTTGGAGGTGAACCTAAGAAAGGAGATATTTTAAATAAGAAAATATCTGATAAAAATAAAAATAAATAATAGGGTACAGAGCTAAACAAAGAATTCTCAACTGAGGAATACCGAATGGCTGAGAAACAACTAAAAAAATGTTCAACATCCTTAGTCATCAGGGAAATGCAAATCAAAACAACCCTGAGATTCCACCTTATACCAGTCAGAATGGCTAAGTTCGAAAACTCAGGTGACAGCAAATGTTGGCAAGGATGTGGAGAAAGAGAAACACTCCTTCATTGCTGATGGGATTGCAAGCTGGTACAAGCACTCTGGAAATCAGTTTGGCGGTTCCTCAGGAAATTGGACATGGTACTACTATACAACCCAGCCATACCCCTCCTTGGCATATACCCAGAAGATTCTCCAACATGTAATAAGGACACATGCTCCACTGTGTTCATAGCAGCTTTATTTATAATAGCCAGAAACTAGAAACAACTTACAAATATGTAAATCAAAACAACCTAAGAGTCCATGTTGCCCCCTTCAGAAATGCTGTCAGCAAGGGAAAATACAGTATCTCACCAGAACTAATTGATTGGATGTTAAGAATTAACTAAGAAACAATATCAAATGAAGTAATGTGCAAAAATTGTTATACTGTATGTATCTCAAGAAAACAGTAAGTGGCATTTTCTTAAAATTTGTAAATAAATTTTTTAGAAAAGAAAAACAGTCATGGATGCCAGAAGAAGGGCACTGTGACTCCCACACCTGGGTAGATTCAGATGTGATGACAAACAAAGCCTTAGCATGTCACTCCCGCACCTGGGTAGATTCAGACATGATGACAAACAAAGCTTTAGAATGTCTGGCCTCATAGTTGTGTAAGTCTTCCCTTTCTTATATTAACTTAACATTGAAAAAAAAAAAACACTGTTTGGGTCTCTTTTAAGATATCTTTCTCTTTTCACAGTATTAGTTCAATATACAGATTATATACAAAATTATCTATAATTGTCCACCAAAGCTACAATTTTAGCTAATACAGTTATATATGATGTTCTTATAAATGATTTTTAAGGCTTAGTAGAAGAAACTTTCATCTTTCCTTCATTTGTCTTTGAAGATGGGAAGAGTGATGGAGACAGTTCTTGGGATCTGAGCATGGGCTTGTAGTTTGGAAAGACTGCAGCCTTGTTTCCTGTGGCTACACAGAGTCAAGGCGTGATGATGTCAGGCCTATGTCATCCACCCTTCTTACAGACCACCAAGGTTAGAAGGGAGTACTGAAGCAAGTCTTCTGGGCTGTGATAGTGTCTTTCTGGGTTCCTAGATTCAGGGTATGCTCCTTCCCCAGACTCTTGAGATCTTGCAGCCTTCTGGTATCTAGGGTACCATTTCTTACATGCAGTATCACTGAGCACTGAAGGTCATGTTCAGTCCAGCTTAACTCTTCTTTAGTTTACTGGCATAGTTTTTCTGTCTGTCTCTGTCTCTGTCTCTGAGTATGTGTGTGTGTGTGTGTAGAGACTAAGAATCTGTATTTCATAGCACATTACCTCCTGTCTTATTTCATTTTTACATATATTCTTTAAAAATAGTTATAAGTATTCTGTCTTATAGCTTTAAATGAATTCTCTGAGAATATATAGGAATAATACAAAAATAAATTTAGACAAACTGAAAAATACGTCTCTACATACATGACTTGCAGGGCAATAAATTACTCTCCATGTGGAAATTATTTAAATCTTTTCCCTTTTCATTATACAAAAATAATAATTATTAACTGGAATGTTTTTAAATCCCTTATATTTTTAAGATAGATGATATAGATTTATACTCATTAGGGAATTTAGTTACCAACAGCTTGTAGACAGAATGGAAATGCATTATACAGGAAGACACTAGGCAACCTCCAGTATTCTCCACTAATTACTTTGTTACAGTGTTCTAGTGATAGAAGTATTTTATAGATGTTGGGATATTACAGTCATTTGACTTTGTTTGTCCTGGATTTATCTCACCATGGAACAGAACAAACCAATTAAACCTTGAGGAAAGCTTTAGTTTTGTTCTGTATCATCACCACAGGTGATGATATCCTTCTGAGCAGTTTCTATGAAAGAGAGAGAGAAAGAGAGAGAGAGAGAGAGAGAGAGAGAGAGAGAGAGGAAGAAAGAAAGAAAGAAAGAAAGAAAGAAAGAAAGAAAGAAAGAAAGAAAGAAGAAGGAAAGAAAGAAAGAAAAAAGAAGGAAAGAAAGAAAGAAGGAAAGAAAGAAAGCTGGGAACTATTCTTGATTTTGTGCTGCCAATCTGTAATAATTGAATGTGGATTCCAGGAATGCTAGACTGGACCACTGGTTCATTTAGGGCAACATAAGATGAGCTGTCTAATGATGGTATTGAAAAAATGTTTAAGCATAAAACAAACAAAGTAGAGGAATAAAATCAAACCTGCCAATTTGAAAATCTTGTTAAGTCAAACATCATTCAACAAGCTTAAAAAACATTCTATCATTTGGAGATAGGTTTCATGGACATATCTACCTAAATTTGCAGGTGACTAATACTGAATGTGTCCTTCAGTATGTCTTGTTTATGGGTGGCCTAGCCAATATTCTCTGAGCTTATCAGAGAATCTTGATGTTTTTTTATTACAAAATTTTTCATCTCCAAAGTTTCTGTGTTCAAGACAAATACAGGAATGAAACCAGAAGAAAGAGCCCTGTGGTGCTTACAAACACATTATTTGAGTTCACTGTTCAGCTCTAGAAAGCTGCTTCTGACTTGGGGTGAAAATAGGGGAGAAATAAAAGACTGTTCATCTAGCTGATAGAAGCTCTCAGCTCTTGATCTCACTCAGAAAATAACTGTTGGCATTTGTGCTTCAATCCCGGTGGGCTGTAGGTACACTGACGGTTGAGAAGGGTTACTCTACATATGAGCATCTTTTCTTTAATTCTTTCTTCATAGGAAAGCCTGGGGAAAACATCTGGGAAGTAGTTGTCTCTTGAGCTGAAAATAGCCAGTGTGTTCCACTCAAGTGCTCTCTTAATAGATGGTGAAAGGACCGTAATTTCCTGTGTCTATGCAAAGAACTAAAACATACTGGGATTGAGGTCTGTTATTTTGTTTTATTTTCTTTATTTTTATAATAAAATACATCACTCCCTCCTTTCTCTTTCAACATCCAAACCCACCCACATAACTCTGTTTTGTCTTTTTCAAACACATAACCTCTATTTTATTAATGATTGTTATGGACACAGAGAGAGACAGAGACAGAGAAAAAGAAAAAGACAGACAGATGAACAGACAGATGTTGTTTTTAGTGTTGTTGTTGTTGTTTGGCTTTTGTTTTGAAGTTCTGGAAATAGACTTGAGCATAGAATCATTTTTATTTTGCTAGGCAACCCCAGGTCCCCAAGTGGTGGTAGTTCTTACCAAGTTCTATGGAAAGACAGATTCCTTGGTAACAGAGGTACATGCCAGACAGAAGCCAGCAGGAGCTTATAGTCCAAATCTGACCAATCCATTCATTAACTCATAATAGGAAAAATCTATTCAAGATGGCAGAACTCTCATGACCTAATTAACTTGTATATATCCTAAATTTTAATATATTACAATGCAGATAAATTTCACCATGAATTTTGGTGTAGACCTTTAAAAACAGCCACCAAAACTTGAATCTAAGAAAACATCATAAAATAGCTAGAAAAGTTTGAAAACCATACAGACAATACTATTTAAGGACTACAAAAAAGAAACACTAGTTTAAACTAACCATGCATAGATTTCAAACTAATATACATCTACTAAAATATGTAAGTAATTTATTTGTAATATAACATGAATTAAATGAATAAATGGAAAGTTTTTAGGTCCCTTAAATGATCTTTTCTTTGTTTCTGTTCTAGCTTTATTTTTCAAAACTCATCAGCTCCTGCCTGGTCCTCTTGTGACTATCTTCCCAGAACATGGTATTTACCATGTGTGTGATTAAGAATTTCTAGTTTTCTTGACCATATTTCTTATTTTTGTCCTTCCTCAATTTTTAATAATATTAATTTTTCATTGTTCTAAAATTTTACTTCATTTAACTATTCCATGACAGTATCAAGTAAACTTATTTGGGTAAATGTTTCTCTATTACGAAATATGCTATATGAGAACCCTTTCTCTTACAGTTGATTCTGCGATTAAAAGCTTTTTTTGTTCTAGTCCTTGAAATCCATTTTTTTGTTTTTGTTTTTGCTTTTGCTTTTTTGTTTGTTTGTTTTGTTTTGTTTTGTCGAGACAGGGTTTCTCTGTATAGCCCTGGCTTTCCTAGAACTCACTCTGTAGACCAGGCTGGCCTCAAACTCAGAAATCCACCTGCCTCTGCCTCCCAAGTGCTGGGATTAAAGGCGTGCGCCACTACCGCCCAGAAAAATCCTTTTTTTTTATGCTCCAAGTTATTAAGTCATTTGCATAAATATTCTGAGCATTACAAACTATCATCTTTTATATTTATATTTTTATGTGACTGAAGAAAAGTAAAAAGCTAAAAAGCAATGATGTCAGAGTCAACCAGATAGTTGGAAAAAAAACAGAATCTCTTTCCAGTTCATTTTTCACTGCCCATTAAGAGCATCAGGAGACTAAGAATCTGTATTTCATAGGCACCAGCTGGGCAGCACACACTAGCACATATGAGGCTCCTGACACATAGACAGCAGAGGACTGCCTGGTCTGGCCTCAGACTAGAGAGAACTGAAGCCAGACGGGGTGCGGAGGTCAGCTGGGAATGGAGACAGTGGGGCTAGGGGAGGAAGGAAATGGGATGAAGAACTGTAGGAGGGCAGACTAGTAGGGAGATAATGACTAGACTTTTAAAAAAAAGATTAAATAATAATAATAATAATAATAATAGTGAACATCAAGAGAAAACCATCACAATAGGTTAGTACATATGTTACATTTAGGAAGAGAGATGTTAAAAACACCACTCAAAAAAAGAGGAGTTGCAATGGAATAATTTCATATTAAAACAAAGAATGGTGTTTTATTTTGTTGGTAGTGGTTGAAGTGGTTGTGGAATAATGGAAAGGACTAATTTAACTCCAAATTTATTAGAATTGAAGTATATTCCAGTTCTGTTTAACACTCTATTGAATTTAACACCTCTATTTCAATATGTAAACCTTACTATTTCCCTTAAATGACAATTTGAATAATGAAGACATAATTTTAGCTGATATAGTTAGTTGTGTTATACTGAAACACTATCTTGTACTTAATATCATTAAAATGTGTATATTTAAAATATGTAGAAATGACCTTAAAAAATTTTCAGGTAGATAAGAACTTACAAATTTTATTATGATCATTTCAGTAGTGATGGAGAAAATATTTGTACTGTATGGAAAACACTTAAGTATTTTACCCATTTCAAAATCATCTAACATTGTACAAAAATAAAAGAATGTGCACATTTCAAAATCACTGTCTTTATGGTTCGAAATATTTTGTTTCACTGATAAACTGAATAACTAGCAATGCTTTTCAAAAATGGTATTGGCAACTGTTATGTAGGCATAAGATGTTTTTTCAGAATTGCCATGAACTCATTCTTAAGAACATTCTGTTTCCTTAGGTTGGACTTAGTTGAAGATGGAATAAAGCAAGGATATTACAGTGTAAAGAGGTTATTGACTGTTTTCAACATGACATTCAGTGATAGCCTACTAGACAGGCTTTCTGAGGAATTGACCAGCATGTTTTGAATTGTTTGGGAATTTTGATAATACTAAATTTTTAATGTTGATATATGGATTTCAATTATGATGCATGTTTGAGAAAGTTATAGACATTAGTCTCTTTCAAGTTGGTGTAAGCAGTGTGAAATGAGCAATTAGCAACTGAAGAAATATAAGAACACCAATTACGTCAACTTCGAACTAACTTATGTACCATGTCATCCAAAAGTCAATATTTACTCTGGGACTTGGAAATGTACCATGGTTATTTAATCTCATGTGTCTTCCTCCATAGATACACATAGCCTAATCAGAGAATCTCAACTACCACGTCCTCCTCTCCTGAATAAATTAATAAAAGAAATAGTATATTTCCACTGTGATCAAATATCTATCCATACTTGTATTCATTACTCTACTTTTGGGTCTCTGTCCTGCAAGCTTTGTGGTCCCTTTTGATCAAGTGCTTTTCCTATATAACAGGGAAGTATTAAAGAAGGAGAAATTAGAGCCATATAAGACTATATATTATAGAATAAAATACAAAATAACCCACTTCACAAATAAGTTGGAATGCTTCATACTGTAAAAAAAAAATTTAATTCAATTAAACAGCAACATTGGAGTAGACTAACTGAGAATCTATTCTCTGCTGGTACTGTCAGTGAATGTCAATGAAGCTTCAAAACAGAGAGTAAAGTAAACAAGGAGGACAAGCTTATGAAGAATGATGCTCCAAGAAGAAGTAGTTTGTACAAAACAGAAATTCCACAGCCATTGGATGTGAGCAACAGATTAAAGGTTCTAATTGCAGAGATTAGAAACACAGAGAGAACCAGCACTTGGGAGGCAGAGGCAGGTGGATTTCTGAGTTTGAGGCCAGCCTGGTCTACAGAGTTCCAGGACAACCTGGGCTACACACAGAAACCCTGTCTCAAAAAAGAAAAAAATAAATAAATCCAGAGAGACTGCACCAAGAAATAACCTGTGAACTGAACTTAGAGATGCTTCTATAGAGCATTAATGTAACACATAGAAATGTTAATAAGAGTGCAACTATCTTGTGAGACAGTGCATTTTACTTAAATTTTTATATAATACTTTTATAAACCATTGGTTGTTACCACATATAGTTTATGAGTGGCTGTAATTGTGCTCAAGATGTTTACTGTAAGAAAGAATATTTATTTAGAATATATTTGAACACCAGTCTTGCCCAATTTCTGAGTCTGAAAGAAAACAGCACACACTGGGTGCATTGTAAAAAAGATTTCATGTGGCTTGGTCTTCTGTAGATTTTAGAACATGGTGAGTGCTAAGTTCTGGGGGCTGCAAATTGACAGGCAACATAACAAAGTAAGAAGTACATGGAGAAGGGGCCACATAGGCATCTAGGAATCAAGTGATAGAGACAAGCCAGATGTCCTTTTTGATTATTTTTATAACAAAATTTCCTCTGGAAACATCACTTCCACCCATACCTAGCTGACTCCTGAGATACAGTAGTGATTCATTTAATGGTGAGGTCATCCTGACCTAGTAATTCCAACAAGGTTCCATTTCCAAACGTTTCCACTGTATTTGCACTGTAACTCTGAACACCCACCTCCCAGCAATAGGCCCTGGGACACAAGTCACATTTAAGTAGTGCCATAGGCACTTCCTGCTATCAATATGCCAGACTTTTTCTGGGAACGTAGGGATAGAAATTTCCAAAGGTTTTAAAGTATCCTTGCTACTCGTGCTTTGTCATTTTTATGTTCTGAAGATATCATCTCCCAAATTTATATGCATATTGCTCTTAAGTCAGTTACAGGGGGAAATGACTTTAAAGTGGCTTTGTTTACAATTGCCATCTGTATCTTGACTCATTTTGCAATTCTGTATACAGTAGCTTACAAATTATTCAGTAAGGGAATATGATTACAATTACTGTTTTGAGGAAAATACAGCCTGGTGAGTTGTTGTCCGGCTTAAAAATCTAAAGAAAGCTTCAGTCTTCACACTAAGGATGGGCATATGGGGAAGGAGGGTATTGGCAGGTGATGAACCCAGAGCTGAGAAACCACGTCAGGCATAAGAGCTTTTCAACATTTGACTTCTGATTTGACAAGCATCCAAGTTCAAGATTAAAAAGTAGGCGCTGTCCATTTCTAGTAAAGGTCATCCAAAAAATACATTCCCTGATATATTTATAGTGAGCAGGATGGAAAAAAAGAAAAGTAAAATTTCATTCAGACTACAGAAAAGCAAAATAATTATATTTGGTAACAGTGAGTATGATTAATCTGTGAATTGTATTGCTTTATTTAGGTTCAGTATTAAAACAGTAAATCGTTATTTAGATGTTATTTAGATGGTATCGAGACAGTGGGTGCAACATGAAGGTTGACATTTACAATGCTGATTTTATTACTAAGATTATTTGGCTAATAAAAAGTATCTCTTTTTTGGCTTACTTGAGATCTTGATATTAGGGAATTGAATCATAAAATAAAATGAAAGAAAGAAAAGAAGTCATATCCTGTGCTTGGGACAGGAACAGGGATGCTATCTGTGGGGTCCACCTAAATTGACAAATATGTGGTTGTTAAAATTGTACACTCAAATAGCACTTTAAAATAAGGCTTATAGGGGATGGAAGACAGATGTTTATGGCTCATGATTGTGCATTTTTAAAGCACACATTTTAGAAATTAAAAGACCAGTGATGGAATACATGTGCTACACAGAGTTATGAAAGAAGGTAAGGAAAGAGATGGTGGCTACACAAGACTTCTTAGAACTTACATCTTCAACATGTGGATATCCATTTGGCTGGCTTTTCATCCATCCCTGTTATCACTTTTTGATCTTTCCTCCTATCCACACTCTGATACAAATAATCTAAAGGACTTTGAATTAAGTAACTTCTTTAAATCATTAACCAATAAATTATAAACTAGTCTTACTCCTTTAGGATAAATGTCAAATAGTCATCAGTGAGGATTTATCTTAGAATTACTTAGTTTTTAGGAACAGCTAAGGGTCAGACAAATAGCTTTTATAAAAATATTGTCAATTTTAATTATGCTGATCTTTAATTATATCTGTTTTTCTTTGTCCCATAGCTTCCTGCTGTGAGTATTCATTTTAAAATTATTGAGTTCATCTAAGATTCTTACTATATAATATGGAAACTTTCAGTTATGGAAGGTTCCATATGGACATAATGTATATGTAATAATCTGAGTTAGTGCCGTGTCTTTAGCTACACATAACAATAACTATTTCCCTGCAGGTTTAAAATGCTGTGGCTACTGAGAACAATGTGCCTTATCCATGTATTTGGAAACATATTTTGTTTATTTGGGCCAGACAAGAATCCTGAAGTTAAAATGAATGTTGTAAGCTATTCTATTTTTAACTTTTTTTTTATTCTTAATTATTTTTCACAGTCCAGAATTCATCACCATCCCAGTCTTCCCCATGGCTGCTCCTCATCCCATACCTCCTCCCCCAACCCCTACCTCATCTCCAAGAGGATGTCCTCACCCCACAGTGGGAGATTTTGGTCTTCACATGGGGCCTACCCTCCTCCTCAGCTTCTTCTAGCTTTTCCCCAATTCAACCACAGGGGTACCCTGCTTTGTCCAGTCCATTGGTTAGGTGCTAGTATCTGCATCTGACTTTTGAGCTGCTTGTTGGGCCTCTCAAAGAACAACAATGCTAGTCCCCTGTCTGCAAGCACACCACAGCATCAGAAACAATGTCAGAGCCCTGGGCTTCAGTTTGAGCTAGATCCCAATTTGAGCCTGTCACTGGACTTCCTTTCTCTCAGGCTCTTCTCCATTTTTGTCCCTGCAGTTCCTTCAGACAGGAACAATTCTTGGTCAGAGCCTTTGACTATGGGATGGCAACCCCATCCCTCCATTTGTCCCTCCACTGGAGATGAATTCTACAAGTTCCCTCTCCTTACTGTAGAGCACTTCATCCAAGGTCCCTCCTTTTGAGTCCTGAGAGTCTCTCACCTCCCAGGTCTCTGCTACATTCTGGAGCATCTGCCCAGCCTCCTACCTCCTGAGGTTTCCTGTTTCTATTTTTCTGCTGGCCCTCAGGGCTTCAGTCCTGTTCCCCCTCCCAATACCTGATCATGATTCCCTCTTCCCCTCCCTGTCTCCTCTCCCACCCAGGTCCTTCTCTCCCTCTGCCCCTGGGACTGCTTCCTTCCCCCTCTCAAGTGGGATTGAGACAGCCTCACTTGGGTCCTTCAGGTTGTTAACCTTCCTGGGTCCTGTGTGTTATGTCCTGGGTATTCTGTAATTTTTTGGCTAATAGCTACTTATTAGTGAGTACATACCATGCATGTCCTTTTGGGTCTGAGTTACTACACTTAGGATGATATTTTCTAACTCCATCCATTTGCCTGAAAAACTCATGATGTCCACATTCTTAATAGCTGAGTAGAATTCCATTGTGTAAATGAACCACATTTTCTGTATACATTCTTCCATTTGTGGGGCATCTGGGTTGTTTCCAACTTTTGGCTATCACAAGTAAGGCTGCTATGAACGTAGTTGTACATGTGCTCTTGTGGCATGATGGGGAAACTTTTGGGTATATGTCCAAGAGTAGCATAGCTGGGTCTTCAGGTGGATCTATGTACAATTTTCTAAGCTATTCTTATCACTAATAAAATTAAATGCATTTGCTTTATCTCTACTAGTTTATTTCATCCTTTCTAAATTGTTGCATCTCTTACAATCTGAAAAGCTACCAGAATGATGACTTAATACCAAGAAGAAGTAATTCGATTTTAAGAGTCATGAGAAATGAGTAAGGTAAGTATTAAAAAAAAAGATTCATGAAAATCATTGTTGTGTGTTTTCTCTTGTAGAGTGAGATTATTGAATACTGGGGATATCCAAGCGAAGAGTATGAGGTTGTGACTGATGATGGTTACATTCTTCCAATCGACCGAATTCGTCATGGGAAGGATAATGCTGATAGCTCAGGTAAGAACTGAGTGAGATAGACTGGAGAGATGGCTCAGTGGTTAAGAACTGAGTGAAATAAATACTGAAGCCACCAGTACCCTGAGGCAATGACATGCTGAGCAATGACTTACTAAATAGTAACCTCCAAATGGAATAATTTTAAAAGAGCAACCAGAGGTCCCTGATGCCCCTGAATAAAACTGTGGCTTAAAGGAACCTAGCTTTCATTGGTCACTATGAAGTCAAGGATGTGTTTCTACAGAGGACTCTGAGGCCCTAAATAGTTTTCAAGCACACTGCATCTGGGAGATCCCTTGGTTTCCTGTTATGAGTATTCATAGTTTATGCTCCAGGTGGTATTACATATGACCTGAATTATTTCTCATGTCCACCTAAAAGCCCTGTATGTTCTTAGAGTCCAGTGAGTTTTAAAAGAAGCTGTGTATTGCCAGGCGGTGGTGGCGCACGCCTTTAATCCCAGCACTTGGGAGGCAGAGGCAGGTGGATTTCTGAGTTCGAGGCCAGCCTGGTCTACAGAGTGAGTTCCAGGACAGTCAGAGCTACACAGAGAAACCCTGTCTCGAAAAAAACAAAAAAAAAAAAAAAAAAAAAAAAAAAAAAAAAAAAAAGAAAAAAGAAAAGAAAAGAAGCTGTGTATTAATCTTTAGATGTTTAGTTATTAGTGTTTCTGTACATTTGCCTCTTGGATTTTATAAGGTATGAACCAGTCCTTTTAAATAACTACAAACTATAAAATCTGAAAGATAAACAGATATACTAAGGAAATTTATGGTTGAGGAGGGTGAGGTAGGAGGGAGACAAAGATCCTGTAGAAATGATTGTTCTTTTGTGCAGTTCCATATTGATTAACATTGACTGACATAAGTGAAATGAAGTCTTAGCACACCCCTGTGTGATAGTTTCAAAATCTTTTTGTTTCATTATGAGTATCTGATGTTCTTGCTTACATTTTCAGTAGATGCTAATGAAAAACATTTTCATGATTGTTTTTGCAGCTCCAAAGACGGTAGTATTTTGTCTCCATGGCTTGTTTTCAACTGCTGGTGTGTGGGTTTTAAATCCACCAGACAACAGCCTGGCCTTCATCCTAGCAGATGCTGGGTATGATGTGTGGTTGGGCAGCAGCAGAGGAAGTACCTGGGCAAAGAAACACGTGACCCTCAACACAGACTCTAAAGAATACTGGGCTTTTAGGTAGGGAATAATTCCATGTGATTTCTACTTTTGCCTTAAAAGAATGTCAAATATTTTAATGGCTAAATAATTTTGGGGAACTCAATTGAAGATATTTCACTTAGAGTGATTTTAGAAAATTGATTTGGGCAATATAGTTTGGACCTTTGTATTATGATTACTACACTTAATAATTATAATAAAATTGTCATTATAGACTATTTTGCTCTTCTTGAAATACTAGTCTTCTAATCAATCCAGTTATTTTAAAGATTATGCTGTGTGTGTGTGTGTGTGTGTGTGTGTGTGTGTGTGTGTGTGTATGTACACGCACGCATGCATGTGTGCAAATGCTTCAGTGTATGTTTGGAGGCCAGGAAACAACTTAAGCAAGTTTTCTATATCCTTTATTCATGTTGATCCCAGGGATAAAGTCAGTATAAGCAGCCTGGTAACAAGTGCCTTTGCTCATGAGTCTTATCAAAGGGCTCAGCCATGTCTGTATAAAATTGTGTCATTGAGGTAAATTTAATATATTTAAAACAATGATTTGGAAAATGTAGACGTTTGTATACAATCATTCTCAATTACTTTTTATTCTGATTTGTGTGTGTGTACATGTATATGTGTATGAAACATGCATATTCATGTACAGGTATTCTTGTGAGGGTCAGAGCACAAATTCAAGTGTCATTCCTTAAACACAGTGTGTCTGTCTGACTTGGGAATCTTAAGTAGGATAGGCTGAGTGCTCAGCCAAATTACTTATTTCTGCTCCTGCATTGCTGGGATTACAGGTAAGCAACATCATACCTGGATTTTTTTTAACGTGGGTTCTATAGATCAGATGCATTCCTCAATCGTTTTCCAATGAACTGCCTCCTTAGCTGATACTGTTGATATTTTTGTTAGGTACTTTTGTTGATATTTTTGACCTATAGGCATGTGAGAAGAGAGAAAGTTAATAGTACATGTGATCACTTTGTGTCACAGAGTAGTAGAATACTATCTCATTAATTTGTTTAATCAACTTCCTTTATGTATTCATCTTTATACCTCTAGCAGCTTTTCTCTCTCTCCCTCTCCTTCTCCCTCTCCCTCTCTCTCCCTCTCTCTCTTTCTCTCCCTCTCTCCCTCTCTCCCTCTCTCTCTCTCTCTTTCTCTCTCTCTCTCTCTCTCTCTCTCTCTCTCTCTCTCTCTCTCTCTCTCTCTCTCTCTCTCTCTCTCTCTCTCTCTCTCTCTCCCTCTCTCTCTCTCTCTCCCCCCCTCCAGTGGGATCTTGGAAGAGATTTTGCAACCACCTTCCAAATCTTAAATCATATAGTGCTCATATGGAGAACCTAGAATTTTTAGAAATTTGGCGCTAAGGCAAAAAGTGCTCTGAATTAAGTTTAACAATTCACTCACTGAGCACATAGCAATGCTACCTCAGTTCTGTGCAATGTATAAAACTGTGGCCAAATGTCATGGGAAATTTGTGATCACAGAGAAATGGTGATCATAAGGTGGTAATATAGTGAACATATGGATAGTAATTGATAATTGCAACCACTTTGTGAACCATGTCATCTTTCACATAGATCACACAGAGAAATCATTTAAAACAGAAATTATTTACTTATTGGTTAGTAACTAAATCACTTTTTGTCCATTCTGTTTTCTTGCAGTTATGATCAAATGATAAAACATGACCTTCCAGCCACCATTGATTTCATTCTGAAGAAAACAGGACAAAAGCAGATTTACTATATTGGCCATTCTCAAGGAACCCTTATTGGTATGCAAAAGAGGACAAAGCTGAAATTGTATCCTGAAGAATACAAATATAGACATATAATTGACACCTCTTTGTAAAACACAGAGAAGCTCTCACAGATGGTTACAGCTGGAGCCTGCTTTAAAATGTCAAATGTTGAAATCACAGCCTCTAATGCACAAAATATTTTAATGAAGTACATATGTGAGGAATTCCTAGGATTCTCTATACCTAGAACTTCTGAGACTAATAACTCACTATATGTGGGGTGTGTTTGTGTATGTGTGTGTGTGCATGTGTGATATATGTGTGTGCATGTGTGTATGTGTGTGTGTTTGTTCTTTCTTAAATGGCATTGTATATTTTGAAAATTGGAGTGTCCACTTTTCTTAGAAAATGCTTTATTAATCTGTTTCCACTGTCAGCACTCACACAGCTTTGATTAATCTTGTTTGAGTTTGTACAAAGAACAAATATAACCAAGGACGTGTTTCCAATTGTCTGATTGTTAGGGAAGATATTTCTAACTAATGTATCCATTTGTTCAGTTTATAACGTGACAGACATAATGATTGTAGATAGATGCGTAGATTTGTATATAGGTGTGTACCTGTGTGAGTGAGCTAGAGATGCTACAGGGAGGACATGTGAAGGTATCAATGACTAAGATTATTAAGAGTCAGTATGTGAAATTTTGGGTAGATGTCTTTTCCAACAGTCAGGGAAGATTTTAATTTTTAAAAGTACTGAGTTGATCCTTAAATATGGTCAGTCTGACTACTGAAATATGTGAGCCAGCAAGCAAAAACACAAAGGCTGTCTATAAGTCTTTAAAAATTGTAAACAAGATTCACATGGGCCAGAAGGTGGAACAAAAGGAAACTAGGTACAACAGCCCAGAGAAGAAAATGTCAAAGTAACACAATTCCAGAAGTTTTTGGAGAGATCTCTTAAAGACAGAGTATTTTCCCTCTTCCAGACTCTTTTTTTCCCTAATGGTAAATCATAAACAGCATCATTCACAGTAAGTGGTGGGGGGAGTAGCAAATTGAAGAGATGAGTAAATTAAGGGAATCTTCAGGAACATGTTTAAATGACTGGCAAAGAGCAAACATAATCTCTATGGGAAAAAAAGTAACTATGCAGAAAATATTAAGAAGAGGGGAACAGCAACTATATAATTCATGTATATAATTTTATATATTATTTCTTTCAGCTCTGGGGGCATTTGCAACAAATCAAGAACTGGCTGAAAAGATTAAACTCAGCATTTTAATAGCTCCAGTTCGTACTGTTAAACATGTCAAAGGTTCTGGGCGCCTTCCAGCTTATTACACTCCAACAGCTTTCAAGGTTTGTGATGAGCTCGAAGTGGTAGTGTACTCACACTTTTCAAAATAAGATTGCTAAAGAAGAGATCTACCAGTACAGTCTAGTACTCTCTCACCCACATCGTTTCTCTCAATGGCTACAGTGAATCTCTCCTCTGAGTCAGGCAGCCTGCATTTGTCCTGTGCACTTTCTGTAGCATGGATGTATTTTCTTTTATCTATATTTTTTAATATTTTGTCTGCTTTGTATTAATTTATTTTTATTTTTGGGAATTTTATACCTTAGTACTATGTCTACATCCTTCCCATTCCTTCCTGTACTCTTCTAACTCCTCTGTGCCCCCTCCCTTGAAAATTCATGACTGTCTCTTTACATATCACCATTACACACACATACATACCTACTAAGTCCATTCAGTGTTGCTTGTGTGTATGTACATAATTTTAGGGATGATCACTTTGTATCAGATAATTTTTTGGAGTGTTTCCTAATGTAGTTTATCTTACCTAGTATTTCACTTTCGAGTTTTCTATCATTGTCTTCAAACAGAGACAGAACTACTTAGATAATTCCTTTTCAAATTAGTAAAGATACAATTTGCCTAAAACTCATAGCCCTATTTAATTTGTGTCACTGGCTTTATTACCACAGAGTATCTCCATATCATTCTACTAATAAATACAGAATGCCAGAATATAAGGTTTCAGAAGTCTAATTTTGCACTCTAGGCTAGTAACACTAGCCTAGAGTCTAATCACTACTAAAACATTTAATTATTGTGCTACTTGGACAGTCTTATCTCAAACCTTCAGTATTCCTGAATCTTTCCAGTTCCATTGCCTGGCCTTGAGTTTGTTTCCTCAACTAGATTTGCAGTCCATAGAGAGCTGAAACATAGAGTAGAATCTATAAAGATCTTTGAATTTCAACTCCTCCTTGTATGGAAACCTTAGCTGCTTTGAACTTTTCCAAATTCCATTTGTCTATAAGGATTACAAAGCTGGGAATTCTCTTTGGGCAAAAGATGTGAAATGTAACACTCAGCTAATTAGTGTCATGTTTTTCATCTTACACTCTCTCACAGCCTAATATGTAGTTTTGAGAACTCTTGTTTTATGTGTAGTATGTGTGTGTGTGTTTCAATTAACACTATCTGATATCATTTCTAAATGAAGCTGCCACTGTCTCCTTCCCCCAGCATCTCAAATTACCTGTGAGTCTACGAAAGTTGTTGATCTTAGTCATTTCATCTAGACGGGATCATGTGCTTTGGTGTTCTCTGTCTTGGCTATCTCAGTATAAATATCAGTAGTTCATCTCTGGTATAGCATTACGGGAACCTCTTCTGTGACAGAATAATAATCTGTTTTGTAAAAGTAACACATTCACTTAAGCTGTATTCCACTACAGACAATTTTCAGTGTTTTTTCTGGTTTGCTCATTTGCAAGTTTTTGTGTGGACATGATTTCATTTTATGCTAAACATACTTCAAAATAGAGCCATTTCTATATAGAGTTTACTTCAACAGGTCCATCAGGCATTAACCCTGTGTAATCCTTCCCCATAAAGAAACAAAGAGATTGCTGACACCCCACAATGTTCATGATTCTCAGAAGTTTACATTTAATTTCAACTGACTAAAAGTAAATCTAGCACATTTTATCCAAGCATGTAGTGAATGTCATAATCAGTGAACTAAACCAATTCACCGTTCAGTAACCACAGTAGTTTTGTCTTATGCCTCACTCCCTATATCATGCTTCTATCAGACAAAACACTTCCTCAAACTAAGAGGGCTCTTCACATTTGTCAATTTCAGCTTGCTTTTGGCGAAAAAGAATTTTTACCTACCGTAGTTTTCAGTAAGTTGTCTAAACATGTATGCGATATTAACTTGGTCGATGTCGGATGCGCTGCTCTACTGGGCTCACTGAATGGATATGCTGTAGAGCAGTTAAATCTGGTAGGAATTGTTTTCTTTTAAATTCATCATTGGTGTGTGTGTGTGTGTGTGTGTGTGTGTGTGTGTGTGTTGCTAAGTTAACAACTCTATCTGGTAAATTAATTTTAATTCATTTAGTCTGGTACATGTGAAAATCAAAATGTGCTTTGCATACAATTCCAAGTTCTCACCATGAGAGCATAGAAGATCTGTTGTCCACCAGTTATGAATGAATTGCTCGGTATCAGGTATGGACTAGTTTCACCTTTTCTTCCACTCAGTTCAGTGAATACATCTGCTGTCATTCATCAGGTAACTAACTAATCGCCTCCATTCAGCACTTTTGTTCCAGAATTAAGGATAGCTCTACGTAAACTATGACATAGAATATGAATCATTAACAAAGAAATTCTTAAGACATGAAAAGTAAATGAACTAGTCGGGCGGTGGTGATGCACGCCTATAATCCCAGCACTTGGGAGGCAGAAGCAGGTGGATTTCTGAGTTTGAGTCCAGCCTGGTCTACAGAGTAGGTTCCAGGACAGCCAGGGCTACACAGAGAAAACCTGTCTCGGAAAAAAAAAAAAAAAAAGAAAGAAAGTAAATGAACTGACTTAAATGTTGTTACTATCTAAGCTTGGCTAAATCATCTACCCTCATAGCAAATCACATCATTTGAATAAGTTAACATCAAAACATACAAAATATATATGTAATGTTAAAAAAACATTAGAGTCAACTCTAATGAGACACTCACAACAAATTTTTGACCACTATTTCTAATTAACTTAGTGGTAGGCCCTGAAATCATAGACATGCAAGTAACATTATATGGCTTGAGAAGGCTGTATTTATATATTTAGGAATATGTAACAAAAATTAAAGAAAAATAACTTTATAGGTCACAAATTTTAGAGTGAGTAAAGGAGTATAAGTGGTAGGGATGGAGTGCAGAGAGAGTGAAAATGATGTAATTGTATTTTTATTTCAAAAGGTTAAAAATGAAAACCTTTCTTCTTTTAACAATAATCTTTTGATTCCTTACTGTGGTCAAAAAATCAAGACTTTCATTATTAAATGATTGGAGGTATGTAGCTTTCATCTTTTTATTTTGTGTGCATGAGTGTTTTACTTGTATGCATGTTTGTTCACACTCTGATGCGCATAGGGGTCATTGAATATCCGTGAACTGAGCTATAGATGGCTATGAACCTCCATATGACTGCTCAGAATTGAATGTGGGTCCTTTGCAAAAACCACTCTTCTTTTTATATGGAAATAATACAGCCTCATTTGCTTGAAAGAAATTATTTCCATGAAAGGAAATTAAATGCTGACAAATGTATGTTGTGTCTTATTTTCTCCTAGAGCCGAGTGGATATGTACGTAACACACAGTCTAGCAGGAACATCAGTTCAAATTCTCATACATTATGGTCAGGTACAAATATGTTTCTTTCCTTCCTTCTGCTTTTGAGGCTCTCCCCCTGTGGAAGTTTCAGAAAATCTTTCTCCAGTCGGCTTTGCAATCTGGGTATATCCAAGTGATAGATTACAGGGAACTTATTGGTACATAGAACCTTTGCAAATATATATATATATATATATATATTTGCATATATATATATATGTGTGTGTGTGTATATATATACACATATGTATATATATATATATATGAAAAAAGCAGAATGGTCATTTTATCCTAAAAGAGAAAAGCTTTCTATTCCAAACAGCAAATCTATATACATATATTATCTATCCAATTAGCATCAAAATTTAATAAATTTCCCAGAACTGATTGAAGGTGGAAATTGTATGCCCTTGAGGTCTATGAGTAAACTGTGTAGTTATACCTACTATGTGTAGGTATAACTTTTATACCTACTTATTCTTCTATGTGTCCGCCAAAACATGTGGGTAGAATCACATGATTCTACTAATGTCTTTTGACAAGCGATAAACTGGTACCTAAATAGGAAGCAAGTCATCTTAGAATGTTTTTGGTTTTTTGTTTTGTTTTGTTTTTCAATTCTGTTCAAAGATATACCATATAATTCCATACACTGTTTACCATGTGTCACAATGGTATGAATTTTTTATTCTATTATCCCATCATCAATAAATCAAACTATTTTACATCCTAAGTTATGTTGCTTTGCATTACTTTGATGACAAAATTCTATTCTAGATTCTACAACTCCCTTAACATTAGTTTCTGTTATTTGCTCCTGATCATTATAATTTCTTAAGTTTTTCTATTTTTAGATACAAAGAATATTCAATTTAACACTATCTTAACATTTTTTGAAAAGTCTTGTATTTTGTATAATTAAAGAACAATTACTTAAATGAAATTATATATGAGGGTAGAAATTTTTGGGTTTTTTTTGTTTATTTTTTGCTTGTTTATTTGTTTTTCAAGACAGGATTTCTCTGTGTAGTCCTGGCTGTCCTGGAACTCACTCTGTAGACCAGGCTGGCCTTGAACTCAGAAATCCGTGTGTCTCTGCCTCCCAAGTGCTAATATTAAAAGTGTGTACCCATCACTGTCCAGCTAAGGGTACAAATCTTATTACATAAAATATTAATCCAAAGAGCAATCAAATTATTCTGAAGTATATTTTGAATTCATTTGATTTATAGAGTAGTAAAGTAACTTTTACAAGTGCTAATTTGAGATTTTACATTTTATTCTTCTTATAAGCATTACTTTGGATTCTTATAATTAAACACATTGGATAATTTAAAAAATTATAAGATGAGATTTGTTACATACTACTAAACCTAAATATAGCATAAAATGACACATCACTATATAAACTTAGTTATAAATAACTAAGCTTTTATCATTCATGAAAAATATTTTCTCAGTTTCTTATTGACTTTTCTTGCTGTCAAATACATATTAATTGGTACAGTTTAAGTATTATTAAAATACTTGTAAAGTATATTTTGTTTGAGCTGTTATAAGAGTAAAAATATATTCAAGGTCCTTTTTATACTTATTCATAAAATGTGTAAATATCTAGGACTTCATTTAGTAGCCACTGATTAGGCAGTACATTTTCTATCATTAAGATATCTTTTGGCATTTATCTGGGCCAATGTGTCATTACTGTAAAAAAGAGTCAAGAGAACTCAATAAATGTTGGTTCTATCATAATCTAAGGCTTCGTGAGTAATAATATGTTTTCTCTGTATTTCAGGCAATTAGAAGTGGTGTATTTCAGGCTTATGATTGGGGAAGTCCATCTCTGAATATGCAACACTATAATCAGGTAAGTCTCTTCTTCCAGATTTAATGATCTGGCTCTTACAAAAAGTATATAGTCTAAGAAATCTAACCCTTGATTTTAAATAAGACTGTGGAATATTTGATATTTCATAGGAAAAGGGACTGCACAGAACTTTGAGAGGAATCAAAATGAATAGCATTATTTTTTGTATGATGATACTGTGACAATATTCTAACACATCATTTTAATCTCACAAAATTATGTGGGATTTATCAGCCACTGTTTGATATAGTCATTTCACATGTAGAGATCCAGGTTTAGAAAACCTGGGACTTGTATGATTTCAAGCTTTGATGACAGACCACTATAATGTGGGGGGTGGCACATAGCAGTAACCTCAGGATAAGGATACTGAGAGGGGAGGATTCTGGAAAGAAAGCAGCATAGAGTACATAGACAGTAGCTGGAACAAAACTAAAGTAAGCAAATACATGAAAATAAGATCAATCTTTACCTGACAAAGGCTGAGGTCAATGATTTCTATGGACATAGTAAATGTGTTGCTACAATTATCCTGTCACAGATGAATATAAGCCATGAAGAGTTTGCTATTTTTGTTAATGTTTTGTTGATTTTTTGTTAATTTTTCTGTTAACTCATTGCTCTTTGTCATTTCCCATCAGACTACTCCTCCTGTATACAATGTGGAAGACGTGAAGGTTCCAATCGCCATGTTTACTGGTTTAAAAGATTATTTGTCTAACCCAGAAGATGTTGCAAATTTGGTACCCAAAATCTCCAACCTCATATACCATAAAACTATTTCTGATTTTAGCCATCTTGATTTTATAGCGGGATTAAATGCTAGGAAAGAGGTTTCTGAGGAAATTCTAACAATTATTAGGAAGTTTGATGGTGATGGAAAGCTTTAGCTTTTTGCATGTTTTTAAACATTTCTTAAAGTCTCTTCCTTTTATAAGTGCAAATGTTTTCTTGCTAGGCATTTTTCTCCTTAATTTTCTTTTTAAAAAAGCTATTGGTTCATTTGTTGGATCACTTGCATTAGTGAAATTTATGACTATCAAGATAATACTTTGTCTTGTGACTGTTTTTAATTAATCTAGGTTTATATATTTTTGGCATGATTGTTCCTGAAGAAAAGGCTTACTTTTAATTTACAGTACTGAAACCCTAAAATACTGATAAAGGAAGATCCTGGCCCATACTGTGATATCAGATAGGATGCTGTCTGAAGAACAGATCATAACACGTTTTATACTTTAGAACCAAGGCTCTAGAAGGACAATCAATCTTGTTGCTTAGACTCCACAAGTCTTAGTCACTAGTGTCATTGTAAACCTCCCCTGTCACACCACCTCTGTGGACCAGGCACTGTTTGAGTAAGTCACTTATGTCAGTGCTCTCTGCCATGATGGAAGAGGAAATATTTAAGGTGATATGAGATATTAAAAATTATTCACAGGATTCATCATTCCTTGAAGCCCCTGAATAATATCGTATTTTAAATTCTTCCTGCAACACAAATTGAACACAAATTCAAACACACAATGTTAATTTTATTATTAAATTTTAATCTATTTAGATTTTTAAATCATAAAGTAATAATTACGTGCCCATTTTGGACAATATAAAGAGTAACCATGGCCAGTCTCAAGTGCATTTTTCTTACAATCTTTTACATGATCATAAAGATATGTGTGGGATTGTGTGTGAACATGTACATGTGTTAAGTTCCTTCTATTCCAAGTTTCTGCAGGACATTTACTTGATTAAATATTAGACTTCTATGAGTGGCCTTTTCCCATCTATTGATGTTCACATGATTACTGTCTTTAGTCCATTTATGGGATCATGTATTATATTTATTAGCTTGGAATATGTCAAATCTTCCCTATAACATTTCTGGAATAAAGCCAACTTATTAATGATAAGTGGTTGTCTGTTTCTTAAAGGTATTTTTTAGAGATCTTGGGGGTCCAGATTAATTGAGACTGCTGGTCCTCCTACAGGATCGCCCCTCTCCTCAGCTTCTTTCAGCCTTCCCTAATTCAACAACAGGGGTTGGCTGCTTCTGTCCATTGGTTGGGTGCAAATATCTGCATCTGACTCTTTCAGCCGCTTGCTGGGTCTTTAGGAGGACAGACATGATAGGTCACTTTTGTGAGCGCTCCATAGCCTCAGTAATAGTGTCAGATCTTAGAGCCTCCCCTTGAGCTAGATCCTCACTGATCCCTGAGGATAAGAAGGTCCCCTTGGCCTGTTGCTGGACTTTCTTATTCTCAGGTTCCTCCCCACTTCCATCCCTGCAATTCTTTCAGACAGGAACAATTATGGGTCAGCAACATAACTATGGGATGGCAACCCCATCCCTTACTTGGTGCCCTGTCTTCCTGCTAGAGGTAAGCTCTATAAGGACCCTCTCCCTATTGTTGGGCATTTCATCTAAGGTCCCTTGGGCCCTGCATTCTGGAGGGTCCCCCCAACCTATTTCCTGAGGTTGCCTGTTTCCATTCTTTGTGCTGGCCTTCAGGGTTTCAATCCTTTTCCCTCACCCAGTACCAGATCAGGTTCCCCTCTTCCCTCCCATTACCCCACTCCCCCCTCTTCCACTTTCCCTTCCATGTCTCTCCATCCCTCCCCACTTGTGATTGCTTTCTTCTCTCTCCCAAGTGAGACTGAGGCATCCTCACTTGGACACTTCAGCTTGTTGCCCTTTTTGAGTTCTGTGAACTGTATCTTGGGTATCCTGTACTTTTTTTGTTATTGTTTTGTTTTGGCTAATATCCACTTATTAGTGAGTACATATTGTGCATGTCCTTTTGGGTCTGAGTTACCGCACTGAGGTTGATATTTTCTAGTTCCATCTATTTGCCTGTAAAACTCAGGATGTCCTAGTTCTTAACAGTGGAGTAGTATTCCATTGTGTAAATGAATCATATTTTCTGTATCCATTCTTCTGTCATGGGGCATCTAGGTTGTTTCATTGGATCACTAAACAGACAGCATACACCAGCTGATACAAGGCCCCCAACACACATACAGTAGAGGACTTCTAGGTCTGTATTCATTCAGAGATAATGCACCTAATTCTCAAGAGACTGGAGGCCCCAAGGACTTTAGAAGTCAGGCGGGGGGTAGGAGCATCCACGTGGAGACTGGACGAGGTGTGGGATGTGGAGCAGTCAGAGGGTGGATGGAGGCAAGGAATGGAATATGGAGTAAATTATAAAATAAATTAATTTATAAAAAATAAAAAATATATATTCAAAAGGTATTTTTTATTCTTCTTTAATACATTACAAAGTGACTGCATTTTCCACTCCCTTCACCCCTTCCAGTTCCCTGCTCCCATCTCCCTTCTCCCCCACTTCTACTTCTCTTCCATTTTCCTTCAGAAATGTTCAGGCCTCCCAAGGCATCACAAGTTACATTCACACTAGACACAAAAGAAGGAGAAATGGAATGGATTTGGTGGGTGGACTTGGGGCAGGTGAAAATGAGAAGAAGAAGCATCAGATGAGGAAGAGAATGGAGAGATAGAATGCTGGAAGAGACAACTGGAACTGAAGGCATTAGAGGAGACAAAGTAGAAACAGTGCAGTGGGAATCTACTGGAATCTACAAAGATGTTCCTAACAAAGACTCCTAGCACTGGTTGATATGGAGCCAGACCCTGCCATCTTCTGTAATCAGTCAAGGTTTTTCCAGTGATGGCACTGGGATATGAAGCCAGCCACAAAACCTTGAACTTTCAATCTGTCCTTGGCAGATGCCATGCAAGAAGAGCTACAATGGGCAACTAAGCTCTCCATAGATGACCCTCCAGTTTTCATGGCTATAGTGGGTGAATCCTGGAAAGGTATATCCCCAGAAGCTGTGGTCCAGGGTTGCTTCTAGAAGCTAGTGTGCCTTCTCATGTTAATCATTGCTGTAGTCCCCATCTTTCTGACATGGTGTGATTGGGCAAAGAAAGATTCTTTCTGCCTATAGTTTGCTATGACTGATTCCTGCATATTAGCCCACCAAATTGTGTACAATTTCCTGTAGATCAACATGAAGATGAACTTTTATGAACTAATGCTGTTTAGATTAAATAGTGATTTTATAGAATTCCTGATGTGAGTCAAATAATTTAGGAAGCTAGAGTAATTAATAGTCAATTTAAGGAGATATTTTAAGTTGTTTTGCCAGAAAGATATAATAAAGTTGAAATCAAGAATAGAATGTGCTCTCTCCTCATAGAATATTAAGTAAAGACTGCACGAAAAGCAATAGAATAAGCTTTTATGCGCTACAAGCACATAAAATGCAGTAGGAAGACAAATTGGCTTGGACCAATTAGTGATCAATACAAATATTCATTATAGGTCAGGGACTGGGAGTGAGTAATTCTGTTTAAAAGACCTACTGATTTGAGCTATGAAATGAAAGACAGATAGATTGCCTTCTTTGAACTTATCATCAACAATTCTTTAACTCTCTTGTGTAACATTTTATTTATTGTTGAGTGAGGTAATTTTTCTCATTTCCTTGTGTGTGTGTGTGTGTGTGTGTGTGTGTGTGTGTGTGTTTACATGTGTGTATATATGTGTGCACCAGACTACTTCCTAGGAAAAAAGGGAAATAATTTATATCATAGTTTTATAAGACAAAACACCCATGCCAGCCATCCTCTTAAGAGAAAATGCAAAGTTGCATCAAGTGTACAAATACATGTTAGCATTTATTGCAAGATTTTTGCTGTTTTCCTGTTAATATTCCTTTCTAATTAATTATTGGATGTTTTCATTAAATTTGGCCCCAATACATTTAATTTGAATGGTTTGAAGACTTCTTCCACATTTATACTTAGTTTGTTTACAGAAAAACTACCTCTAGAACTTGACTTTTCACCTTTGAAAGTCAAGACTTCTTACTTTATAACTCAACAAACTTCAACATGTTTTGATAAATTTGATTACCAAAATGCTTCTAAGCAAACCAGAGGGACATATTTATATTGTTTTTAAAAGTACATTTAGGGTCATTAATCTGTTTGTCTCTTTTCATGACATAATAAGAAACATTTGGAGAAGCAATATATGGGAGGAAGCATTTTGGCAGGTGATAAATCATAGAGCAAAAGAAGCTGGGAAGTAATTTTAGAATTATGTCAATCTTAAGAGCTTTGGCCTTTTTTTTCAATTTTTTATTGGTTATTTTATTTATTTACATTTTAAATGCTATTCCCCTTTCTAGTTTCCTCTCCCCACACTCCCTATCCCATTTCCCTTCCCCCTGCTTCTAGTAGGGTCTTCCCCCACCCACTCACCTCTCCTGCCTCATCACCCTGATATTCCCCTATGCCGGGGCATCTAGCCTTCAGAGGACCAAGGGCCTCTCCTCCCATTGATGCCACAAGGCCATCCTCTGCTACATATGCAGCTAAAGCCATGAGTCTTACCATGTGTACTCTTTGGTTGGTGGTTTAGTCCCTGGGAACTCTGGGG
>NW_022196904.1:164748957-164761023 GCF_008632895.1 Mastomys coucha | reverse complement strand
GAGGTCTAGTTGGTTGATACTGTTGTTTTTCCTATGAAGCTGCAAACTCCTTCAGCTCCTTCAGTCCTTCCCCTAACTCCTCCATTGGAGTCCACATGCTCAGTCTGATGGATGACTGCAAGCATCCACATCTGTATTGGTCAGGCTCTGGCAGAGACTCTCAGGAGACAGCTATACCAGGCTCCTGTCAGCAAGCACTTCTTGGCATCCAGAATAGTGTTTGGATTTGATGGATTAGGTGAGACAGTCTCTGGATGGCCTTTCCTTCAGTCTCTGCTCCACTCTTTGTCCCTACATTTCCTTTAGACAGGAGCAATTCTGGGTTAATATTTTTGAGATGAGTGGGTGGCTCCATTCCTTTACCAGGGGTTGTGCCTGAACTCTGGATATGGTCTCCACAGGTTCTCTCTCCCCTTTGTTGGGTATTTCAGCTAATGTCATCTCTGTTGGGTCCTGAGTTCCTCTTGCTTTCCTGGTATCTGGAACTTTCTGGTGGCTACGCCCAGTTCCCCATCCCTCATTGCTCCACACCTCTGTTCAATTTCCTGCCCCTCAGTACATCTCCTTCCACACCGGATCCTGCCTGCCTTTCCTCCTTTCCCTCCTCTTTTCCTCCCAAGTCCCTCCAACCCTCTACCTCTCATGATTATTTTTGCTTCCCCTTTTAAGTAGTACTGAAGCATCCACACTTTGGTCTTCCTTCTTCATGAGCTTCATGTGGTCTCTGAGTTGTATCGTGAGCATTCCGAGCTTTTTTCCTAATATCCACTTATCAATGAGTACATACCATGTGTGTTCTTTTGTGACTGAGTTACCTCACTCAGGGTCATATTTTTTATACTTTCATCCATTTGCCTAAGAATTTCATGAAGTCATTGTTTTAATAGCTGAGTAGTACTCCATTGTATAAAAATGTACTACATTTTCTGTATCCATTCCTCTGTTGAGGGACATCTGGGTTCTTTCCAGCTTCTGGCTATTATAAATAAAGCTGCTATGAACATAGCAGTGTATGTGACTTTGTTATATGTTGGAGCCTCTTTTGGGTATATACCCAGGAGTAGTATAGGACCTGAGTCCTCAGGTAGTACTATGTCCAACTTTCTGAGGAACCGTGAAACTGATTTCCATAATGATTGTATCAGCTTGCAATCCCACCAACGATGAAGGAGTGTTCCTCTTTTTCCACATCCTCGACAGCATCTGCTGTCATCTGAGTTTTGGATCTTAGCCATTCTGACTGGTGTGAGGTAGAATCTCAGGGTCATTTTGATTTGCATTTCCCTGGTGGCTAAAGATGTTTAACATTTCTTTAGGTGCTTCTCAACCATTTGACATTCCTCAGTTGAGAATTTTTTTAGCTCCATACTCCATTTCTAATAGGGTTATTTAGTCCTCTGGAGTTTAACCTCTTGAGTTCTTTGTATGTATTTAATATTAGCCCTCTATCAGATGTAGGATTGGTACAGATATTTTCTCAATCTGTAGGCTGCTGTTTTGTCCTGATGACAGTGCCTTTTGCCTTACAGAAACTTTTTAATTTTATGAGGTTTCATTTGTCTATAGTTGATCTTAGAACCTGGGCCATTGGTGTTCTGTTCAGGAAATTTTTCCTTTTGCCAATGTGTTCAAGGCTCTTTCCCCATTTCTCTTCTGATAGATTCAATGTATCTGATTTTTTTGTGGATGTTCTTGATCCACTTGGACTTGAGCTTTGTTCAAGGAGATAAGAATTGGTCAATTTGCATTTTTCTACATGCTGATCACCACTTAAGCCAGCACTATTTGTTGAATATGCTGTCTTTTTTTCCACTTGATGGTTTAAGCTTCTTTGTCAAACATCAAGTAACCATAGGTATGTGGGTTAATTTCTGGGTCTTCATTCTATTCCACTGATCTACCTGTCTGTCTCTGTACCAATACCATATGGTTTTTATCAATATTGCCCTGTAGTAGAGCTTGAGGTCAGGGATGGTGATTGCCCCAGAAGTTCTCTTATTGTTTAGAATTGTTTTTGCTATCTTGGGTTTTTTGTTCCAAATGAATTTGAGAATTGCTCTATCTCTGTGAAGAATTAAGTTGGAATTTTGATGAGTATTGCATTGAATCTGTAGATTGCTTTTGGTAATATGGCCATTTTAATATGTTAATCCTGCTGATTCATGATTATTAGAGATCTTTACATCTTCTGAGGTCTTCTTCAATTTCTTTCTTCAGAGACTTGAAGTTCTTTTCATATAGATCTTTCACTTGTTTGATTAGAGTGACACCAAGATATTTTATATTAGTTGTGACTATTGTGAAGGGTGTCATTTCCCTAATTTCTTTTTCAGCCCATTTATCCTTTGAGTAGAGGAAGGCTACTGATTTGTTTCAGTTAATTTCATATCCAGCCACTTTGCTGAAGTTGTTTATCAGCTGAAGGAGTTCTCTGGTGAAATTTTAAACTTTGTAATGTTTGACTTCTTAATGAACAAATGTCAAAGTTCACTGCAAATGCAACCACTGAACACATTCACACAAATATTTACAGGGGATGGAAGGGAATGAGGATTACAATGCCATTTATAGTCCAGAAGGCCTAAGCATTTTACATTGCTGATAGTGAGTATGGAATCTGGTATCATAAAGCTTTTTCATTTCAGTATATAATTATTGTATTCATAATTATTGTTGCTAGTTCTTAAGCTAAGACTTTTCATTGAAATTTAACACTCTGATTCTATTTCATAAAACTATATTCTACTAAAAGATTTTTTTCTTCTTTACTAAATTGACATCCTGATATTAAGGAATTCAGTAAGACTCAGAAACAAGCAATTAAAGATCAAAACAAGTCTCACCCTACAGCAGGGAATATTATGACTTGACTCTGTCTCTTTCATGTTAGAGTTAATAATTTGAAGTAAAATGTATGACTCTTAAATCATTGTGGATTTATTAGCACTTTAATCAAGATCTCTATTGATAGTAATAAGGACACTTTGAAAACATTTCATGTTTATTATCAGAGTTATGTGCTTTGAAAAATATGCATTTTAGAAGTTTTAAGAACATGTAGTAGTTTTAATAAGAATGACCTTCGTAAGCTCATATTGTTGAATGCTTAGTCACTAGGAAGTGGTGTTGGGAACTGGTTCTAATACTTTGTCTTAATTTGTTTCCCAAAAACCACACTTTGAGACAGTGAGGGTCCCTGGCCCCAGCTGGCTTTAATTGGTAATAAAGAGTTGCCATACAGCAAATGGCTGGGCAGGGAGATAAAGGCGGGACCTTTTAAGTTTGAAGGTGAGGGTGAGGTACAGACAGAATCACCATGGCAGGGAAGCAGAAAGATCAGACTAAAAGGCCCGCTGACATGTAAGAGTCAAGGTAAGTGGCCACATGGGGCCACTCCCCTTATGGGGTCTTGGGCAGCAGAGATAAAATATAAAATATAAAGTTAGGATATATTAATTCAGGAATACTGGAGGGGAGTGTGTGCTAGCCCTGAGGAGGTTTAGAACTGTCCAAACATTGAGCTAATTAGGCATATTAAAAATTAAGCTGGTGTGTGTGTGTCTTTCACTCTCAAATCCAGAGAGCTCTGGCATATGGTTAAAGGCTCAATCGTCCACCAGGAGTGAGTTCAAAGCAGATTAACTATTCACCACTACATGGTGGCAATGTGGTAGATCAGCATGCCTGCTCCCTGCCACCCTACCCTACCTGTCTCCCAAGAGGTCTGCCATAATCAAGAACATAAGGAGTCAGGGACACTGGAAGCCTGCTCTAAACAGGGACTCATGAGGCCTGCCCTACCCAGAGTCAGCACTGCCTGCCTCCCAGAACACCTGCTCTAACCCAGGTCACATAGCTCTACTTAGCTCCAAGGAGGCCTGCTCCAGTCCAAGACACCAAGGCCAGTTAACAGCAGAGATAACCAGATGGCAAAAAGACAATCACAAGATCATAAGCAACAGAAGCCAATGTAATCTGGCACCATCAGAACCCAGGTCTCCTACCACAGCAAGAACTGTATACCTTAACACACCTGAAGAGCAAGATTCTAACCTAAAATCCCTTCTCATAAAGACAATAGAGGTCTTTAAGGAGGATATAAATAACTCCCTTAAAGAAATATAGGAAAATAGGTAGAAGCCTCAAAGAGGAAACAAATAAATCCCTTAAAGAAATACAGTAAATACAATCAAATAGGTGAAGGGGTGGAACAAAACGGTCCAAGACCTAACAATGCAAATAGAAACAATAAAGAAACAACAAATGGAGACAACCCTAGATATGGATAACCTAAGAAAGAGATCAGGAGCTACAGATGCAACCATGACCAACAGAATACCAGAGATGGAAGAGAGAATCTCAGGTGTAGAAGATACCATAGAAGATATTGGCACATCAGTTAAAGAAACTAAGGTAAAATATCCAGGAAATTTGGGACCCAATGAAAAGACTAAACCTAAGAATAATAGGAATAGAAGAGGTTGAAGATTCTCAGGTCAAAGGGCCAGAAATCATCTTCAACAAAATCATAGAAGAAAACTTCCCTAACCTAAAAGAAGACATGGCCATAAAGAACACCAAATAGATTGAACCAGAAAATAAAACCCTCCTGCCATATAATAATAAAA
Organism: Mastomys coucha; assembly: GCF_008632895.1. Taxonomy (NCBI): domain Eukaryota; kingdom Metazoa; phylum Chordata; class Mammalia; order Rodentia; family Muridae; genus Mastomys; species Mastomys coucha. The sequence goes on along the minus strand of NW_022196904.1, from coordinate 164,756,395 downwards.
ACACTAAATGTACAGAACAAAGAATGCACATTAAAAGCTGTATAGGGAAAAGGTCAAGTAACATATAACGGCAGACCTATCAGAATTACACCAGACTTCTCAAGAGAGACACTATAAGCCAGAAAAGCCTGATCAGAAGTCATGCAGACTCTAAGAGAACACATATGGCAGCCCAGGCTACTATACCCAGCAAAACTCTCAATCACCATAGAGGAAAAAATGAAAATATTCCATGACAAAACCAAATTTAAACAATATCTTTCTACTAATTCAGCCCTACAGAGGATACTAGAAGAAAAACTCCAACACAAGGAAGGTAACTACACCCAGAAAAACACAAGAAATGAATCATCTCACAACAAACCCAAAATCACACACACACACACACAAATAATACCACCTTTAATAACAAAAATAACAGGAATTAACAATCATTGGCCTTCACTATCTCTCAACATCAATAGACTCAATTCAAAAATAAAAAGTTGCAGGCTAACAGACTAAATATGCAAACAGGATCCGCTAATTTGCTGCATACAAGAAACACACCTTAGCAACAAAGACAGACACTACCTCAGAGTAAAGGACTGGAAAAGAGTTCTCCAAGCAAAAGGGTCCCAAGAAACAAGCTGGAGTCGCCTCTCTAATATCCAATAATATAGACTATCAACCAAAGTTAATCAAAATAGATGGGGAAGAACACTTCATACTCATCAAAAGAAAAATTCACCAAGATGAATTCTCAAGGCTGAACATCCATCCCCCAAGTGCAAGGGCACCCACATTTGCAAAAGAAACTTTAGTAAAGCACTGAACCTCACACAATAATAGTGGGAGACTTCAATGCCCCACTTGCACCAATGGACAGGTCATTAAAACAGAAACTAAATAGACAGTGAAACTAACAGAAGTTATGAATCAAATGGTTCTACAAAACATTTCAACCCAAAATCAAAAATTAGACCCTCTTCTCATCACCTCATGGAACCTTCTCCAAAATTGACCATATAATTGGATACGAAACAAGTCTCAACAGATACAAGGAGACTGTATCAATCCCATGCATTCTATCAGATCACCAGGGACTACAGCTGGACTTCAATAACAAAAGCAACAGAAAGCCCACATACTCATGGAAACTGAACAACTCTCTAAAAACAGTTGCAAACCATTATGCATTCAATGCTTTTCCTGTTCTTTTACTGCTATGCTTACATGTATTCTTGGGATATCTATGTTCACTCACATTTTCTTCAAGTTCTTTTCTTAGATAAACAAAATCGGATAAAACAAAAATTTGATGATGGGAATTTTTGTCATCAGGAGATATTAAGCAAAACTTGACTTTCAAATGCTTTTTATTATTGTCAAGGTTCTACAGCATTTTTCAGGTAATTACTTTTAATGGTTCCTATTTTTCACTGCTTTTTGTTTTATAGAGAACTTCATAGGACAAAGTTGAAGACAGGGAAATGGTGGTGGCAGATTCCATTTCACAGAATACTCCTTGGTTCACAGTGAACCCATTTTGACACAGAAGTTAGCATTTTTGGACATAGTAAGTGATGCAAAATTTTCTGGTGAATCAAGTATCTGTATTCTTCACAACTTCGGACAGGCTGTATTATTTTCCACCCGTCACAGCCGCTGAGGAGCCAATGTCAAGAAGGACGCATAATTTGTAGTCTCTGAGGTGGTGTAACGACAAAAAGTCTCTCTGCTTTCAAAACCCCTGTCACCTGAAGTGACCAATAAAAACCTCAGAAGAAATCCAGCTGTGGCATTGCTGCTGTCTCCTCTGCCTCACTTCAGTTATCCTCATGAGGCCAATTGGCTGTGACTTCCTGATTTTCCTCCAGGGGCCGATGGGATTGGGGCTCACCCGGTAGGGCAAGCTCCTCCGTGGAGGCCAGGGCGGACCGTCGCCTGGGCCTCAGTCACCCCTGCGGGGTTCCCCGCGCTCTCAGGAGCAGACAGACGTCCCGCCCAGCGCACCGCCCTGACCCTCGCGGGGACACAGTGGCAGAGTGGGCAGGCGCCGCTCCGAGCCTCTGCCAGCGGTCCAGCCGAAGGCCCGCCGCCATGGCCCGGGTACTGGTCGTAGGCGCCGGGCTAACCGGAAGTCTCTGTGCGGCGCTGCTGAGGAAGGAAACCACCACCCTGGTGTACCTCGCCCTGTGGGACAAGGCTGGGGACGCAGGTGAGTTGTAGGACAGCCAGAGCCTGACAGGCCCCTCCTCGGTGAAGCAGGCCGGCCACTCCGTCGCTCTGAGAGAAAAGCCCAGTGGTGGCGTCCCCCGGCAAGCCGCTGCGGCCGCTCGCCAGTGTGCACTGTCACGTGACTCGAGGCTGCTGGGCCCGAAGGCTGCTCCTGGAGCAGAGTGGGCTGGACCCGGAGCGCCGCCCAGGGCTGGACCCGGAGCCCCGCCCAGAGGCGGAGCAGAGAGGGCTGGACGCGGAGCACCGCCCAGGGCTGGACCCGGAGCTCCGCCCAAGGGCGGAGCACAGAGGGCTGGACCCGGAGCCCTGCCCAGGGCTGCACCCGGAGCCCCGCCCAGAGGCGGAGCAGAGAGGGCTGGACCCGGAGCCCTGCCCAGGGCTGCACCCGGAGCCCCGCCCAGGGGCGGAGCACAGAGGGCTGGACCCGGAGCCCCGCCCAGAGGCGGAGCAGAGAGGGCTGGACCCGGAGCGAGGCCCAGAGCTGGACCCGGAGCCCCGCCCAGAGGCGGAGCAGAGAGGGCTGGACCCGGAGCCCTGCCCAGGGCTGCACCCGGAGCCCCGCCCAGGGGCGGAGCACAGAGGGCTGGACCCGGAGCCCCGCCCAGAGGCGGAGCAGAGAGGGCTGGACCCGGAGCGAGGCCCAGGGCTGGACCCGGAGCCCCGCCCAGAGGCGGAGCAGAGAGTGCTGGACCCGGAGCGAGGCCCAGGGCTGGACCCGGAGCCCCGCCCAGAGGCGGAGCTGAGAGGCCTGGACCCGGAGCTCCGCCCAGGGAGGCTTGTGCCTGGCTAGGGTCATCCCACCGAATCCTTGTGGGCTGGGCTGCTCTGTGCCATTGCTGCTTTCTCCAGTCTGCAGATCCCCAAATCCACCTTAGACCGAGACTTTCCAGACGTTTAGAATAAGAATCCATCTTGTACATCCTGACTGAAGAACTTTTTTTTTTTACTCATGGCGGCGGTCCATCCATTTAGTTTTATTCATCCATTACTTCGTTCGTTTGTTCAGAGTAACGCATATGTACTAGTAGCATTGTAAAGCAGTGGTATATTATTCATGGGTTCCATGAGTCTTGTATTGCTTCAAATTAAAAAAAAAAATGACCAAATGCCCAGGACAATGAGCGATATAAAGACTTTAGCTTACGTTAATGAGTTTAATGTATTTGAACAAAGACAATAAAGCAACCAAGCTAGGGTGAGTTGTATAATTTCAAGAGGTCCATTTATGACTGACAATTGCTTATGAATTATTTTAAGGGGGAAGAATGATTACTGCCAGCAGTCCTCATAATCCCCGATGCACAGCTGACTTGGGAGCTCAGTACATTACCTGCTCTTCTCATTATGCCAAAGAGCACCAACAGTAAGTTCGTCACCACAAGTCTCAGTAGATACATATATGGTGTAACATAATACAAATCATCCACCCTAAAACAGTTTAAACTTTGTCTCTTATGACAATGAAATATTCATATTGTCCTTATGAAGACTGGATAAGATTATATATGGAACAAGAAAAAGGTAGCTAAATGCTATATAGTTAATTGTTGGTGTGGAAAGGGGCAGATAGTAATGAAAGTCAGTATTTGTAAGTGCATTTGAAATGAGGCATATAATACTTTTCTATGTACTTTTTTTGTTTATAGAGAGAAATAGGACTTGGCTCACATCAACAGATATACAGATTCTCGAAGCATTTCTGTTCTTCAAGTTTTGCTTAACATCATATCCACTGAGTTAATCATATGAGGATTTATAGTGTGATTTGATTTTTAATGTCTAATAGTTAGACAAGGCAAGACAGTTGCAGAGCTAATTGAACTATACATTTACATTTAATGATTATTTCAGTTTTTATGAGGAGCTGTTAGCTCATGGAATTTTGAAGCCTCTGACAGCTCCAATTGAAGGAATGAAGGGGAAGGACGGAGATTCCAACTTTGTGGCGCCTCAAGGATTGTCTTCCATTATCAAGTACTACTTAAAAAAATCAGGTGGGAATTGGATTTTCTCTGTCTCTTAGGATAAAAGTTGAGGGGTAAATACTAGTATCATATAGATTATGAAAATAGTTAAACTTTCTTGTCAGCCTTCCCTTCCTCCAGATACGCCTGATCTCAGTTTAGAGTGTTCGCTCTCTTACAAATGTCTGTCTTCCTATGTATGAAAATAAATCTCTGCCACTATTTACTATTAATCTGTTTATATTCATTTCCTTAAAATATGAGCAAAGGGGACTATTATAGAAACTATTCAGGATCTTTTCATTTCATATCTTTGGTGTGGGTTTTTTTGTTTTTGTTTTTGTTTTTTTGTAACAACAAATTTAATTTGCTTTCTTTTCTTTAATGACATCCAAAATAGTATAGGATGTGTGTATTATCATTTATTCAACGTTCTTGTGTATATTTATATTTTGAGAATTGGGAAGTTGTCTTGGTTTTTGAGTATACAAAAACACTTTTCTATCCCTCACCTTAGTGTAAGAGTAGGATGGATTGGATCCAATAGGCTGTGCTGCTCTTAAAGACCAACTCACTAGAAGTGAGTGACAATGTTCCTCACATGGGTATCATACCACCCACAAGGGGCTGGGCTCTGCCCCCATCAATCAATAATTAAGAATATGCCCTATAGCTGGTTTTATGGAGGCATTTTGTTTTTGTTGTTGTTGTTTATATTTTACCATTTTTATTTTTTCAAGTGTTTAATTATTTCCTAATCAGAGATCTATTTTGTATATACCCACAGTGAAAGCAACAGGACTGTCACCATAGTTAATCTTCTGTGTCTGCACCTCCATTTCCAAGTTAAAACACTGAAGAAAATCTCTCACAGCTCTGCTTCCTACTGTGTTGTTCTCATTTTGTTTTGTTTTTGTTCAGTTGTCATTGTTACTTACTAACGTGGGATAATTCAAAGTGACAAAAGGACTGTAGCTGTCATTAAGTACCTGTTTTGCTTTGATTGTTTCCTTTCCTGAGATAGGGTTTCTTCTTAAAAGATAGTTTGCTTCTTTTGCAGACCCTTCTTCTAACTGCTTTTGCACAATAACATTTACTTTACCATTCTCTTTCCTGATCATTTGTTTACTTTTTTCTAAAATTGACATGAGGAAGGTAAGCCTGTGTAGTTCTCCCTGCTAATTACGGCATTTATTTATCCAGTGTAGTGTTCTTTCAAGGGATGCTAGAAAGTAGCATGCAAACTGTAGGCGAATATTCCTTTGTCTACTTTAATCAGTATATTTAAATTTCTTTCCTGTGTCTTCGGGTTTCATCAAAGCATTTCCAGGTGCTGCTTACAAAGTGCAAATCTGCAGGAAATGATACAAGAAAAAATTTGCTCCTATTTTCCTCCTTAAAATGGAGGAAACTGGGTAGGGACACAGCGTAGTGGGTAAAAGGCTTCTGTGAAAGCAAGATGGCCTACATTTAAATCCCCAGAGCCCACATAAAGGCTGGGTGTGGCAACAAGTGCCTGTACCCCAAACAGAAGCAGGGAGATCTCAGTAGTTTGACAGCCAGTCTAGCTGAAATGGTCAGCTTCACGTTCAGTGAGAACTTCCCTCAAAACATTACGTAAAGAACGTCTGATAGACTCCTGGCCTCCACATGCTTAAGCACAGATAGCTATGTCTGTACACACACACACACACACACACACACACACACTCACACACACTCACACACAAACGCGCGCACACACACACTAGAGGGAAGAAATGAAATGTAAAAACTATGTAATAGAAACACATTTACTTTTATAAAATGTTTAATCCTTATTAGTCTTCTATCTATATAGCTATGTGCAAAATTAAAACTTCTCATTAAGTAGCATGTACAGAATGTTGTAGAATTCTGTCCTCTGGACATGACTTGGATGCTCAGTCTTTCAAATGTTAGCAAGATATGATTACCTGCCCAAGACACTCACAAGGCTGTTCCCAGTAACAGTTCCTCATGGAGCTGATGGTGAGCCATTCTGAAGCATCCCTGAGGAGGTTTAAGTGATCATTGTAGCTACCTGGATGCTTCCCATCCTCCTATAATTACCCTAATTAAACTCATTACTTTGCCAACTTAGACTTGTATTGAACTGTTTCTTGGTGTATTCTTATCCTCTCTTGATTGAATAGGAAAAGGATCACCTTAGAAACTAGAAAGTAGAGACATAATTTCTGCCTGTTATGTAGAGTGTAGTGGTTGGATAGAGAAACATTAAACTTTACCTTTAAGAAAAATACATACAGTAAATGCTAAGAAGGATGTGAGTATCAGGAACAGATATTTGGTAAAATAAATAAATAAATAAATAAATAAATAAATAAATAAAATAGAACAACCTAATTTGGCACAGATTTCAGAGAGGTAAGCTGAAAAGAGAGGTCAGGGGAAATGCCTCAGAGAAAATGACATTTCATGGATACTTTAAAAGTCAACAAGAGTGAATTAGGGCAGGAGCCAGTGATTAGATTTCAAGAGAGCAGGGACTGGAGCCTTCACAAAGCAGATCCAGCTAAGTGCCTCCGAGAGATTAAAAGTTCACCCTGGCTGACATAAGTGTTTTGTATACCGTGTTAGAAGATTTAACACTTTCTCAGGTGCAGTAGGAAGCGTTTGAGGAGTTTCTGTGTAAAGTCTATGCATGATCAAATGTCCTAAGCTCAAAGAGCTTCTTGAGAAAATGTATATTGTTTTCAAGTGGGGGTTTCCAGAGTATTTGTAATTTTAATGTGTGGTGTCTTATAAAAGTTATTAATTACTTCCACAGGAAATTCCTGTTTCTGGGTACTTTAATCCTAGCAGTAGAAATGAAAATTTTCTATCCAATTACATGGTAGATGTTCTAGGAGTCATATTAGCTTTGGGTCTGCTCATTTACTGCAGTAGCTTTACATGGTTTCATGTCTCATACTTTACTCATCCTGTTAAATAAGGGAGCCTATAAAATGAAGGTTTGTAGGTCTAATCCTTGAAGTGTATGGTTTTGTGACTTGCTTGGAGTCTCGAATGTATATGTGTGCCCCTGGCGCAGCTCCTCTGCAGTCCACACCTACAACACTTCTGATGTTCATCTTACAGAAAACCTTGAGACTGATGGCCAAGGACTTTAGCTGAGGCAGACAGAGTATAGGCTAGTGGATTCTAATCCCCGTTACACACACACACACACACACACACACACACACACACACACACGCACGCACGCGCGCACA
>NW_022196904.1:164741094-164748727 GCF_008632895.1 Mastomys coucha | reverse complement strand
ACACACACACACACACACACACGCACGCACACAAGGGGGCAGGAGGGAGGGAGAAACAGTGACAAAGAGAGAAAACAGTAACAATTCTCTTTTCAAAGGATTATTTATAGGAAAAAATGTAATCAAAATAGAATTAATTGCTTTGATTGGGGTCTGGATGGTACCATAGAGTTCAGAAGGTAAGCAGAGCAAGACATTCCAGGTAAGTTGGAAGCGCAGCAGAGTTGCTCTGTTGGGGTAAAATAAATGGTGGGTAAGGAATAAAATTGAACATTATTTGTACCTTCCCAAAGCAGAGGTGTTGCGGATTGCTGTCTGTTTTTTCTACCCCCTCAAAAGGGGCACCTGTACACAGGTGAGATGAGGTGAAATCTTATTAGTCAGATAAGGGTAGAGCCTGTGATTGGGTAATGGAAGAAGAAGGTGGAGCTGAAAGTTTTAGAGAGGGGACAGAAAGAGAGAGAGAAATAGAGAGAGACAGAGAGACAGAGACAGAGACAGAGACAAAGAAGGGAGAGACAAGATGGAACCTGTAGGATAGGATAATGAGCCAGAACTACGTGGTCCTAGGAGCCATAAGTAACTGGAGATTTCTTAGACGATTAAATAATGTATGGCACATTTGTCTAATCTAGGTGTGCATCCGTATCAATTGAGTTTTGAGTTCTTTGTAAGGGCATTTTGGGGGTTGAAGATTTACTATTATAAATCTGGCTGATAAATTACAAGCCTCTGGAGTTTTCATTTTATGGGGCTATGGGATTAGAGCTATGGGGTGAGTGGCTCTGATAGTGAGAAGGGTTGCTTAGCAGTTAACTACTGGGACCTGGGAAAGACTGCTGCTTTCGGCTCCCCGTGGGGGTGTCAAGCCTGCCATTGCCCTGTGGAGCCAGACACAGCATGGATTGATTTTTTTTTAATTACATGCTACACAGAGGCCTTGAATAGTATGCTTTGTGTATGGTTGACACCCTCTTGCCTTCATGTTTGAAAGGAATGATGCTAACTGCTTCAAGCAGAAATTGACCCTTGACCCAGCTGACACTATGTTCCCTCTAATGTTTACACTTGACTTACAACATTTAGTAGCTTACTGTAGTGAAGCATTCTCCAAGGGACAATGAAAGACATGAGGTATTTTGAATTAGATGCCTGGCTTGGAGATGGAAAAGTACTAGTGGGTAGATAAGACACAGCAAAGCATCCAGATATTTTGAATTGATGTCAAATGAGTGCCAAAGATAGTGATGCTAAAGGACATCATAGGCAGGAGGGATCAGATTGAGCTGGGCTTCTGCAGAATTGGAACTGCATAGGGAAGCTGGACTTAAGTTAGAGTTTTAGCGACTAGGAACATGAAATGTCTCCATGAGGATGGACACTGACTTTCCCTGCGCTTTTGATCTTCCCCATTGTGTTGTCATCTTTTCACATATCCGAGACTGGATAAAAGTCCTTTTTTTCTAGTGTTTATGAGTATGGTATACATCTATGTATGTATTCATGTTTGCATGTGTGTGGGTATGTGTAGAGAGTGTACATATTAGCATGTGTAGGCCTGAGACTGACATCAGAAGTCTTCCTCAACTACTCAGTACTTACTGATTGGGCCAGTATCTTTCAATAGAACCCAGAGTTCATGGATGGGGATACAGCTAACTCCTTGTTTTCTGGTTTCCTGACCAGCTTTTCCCCAGGATTTCCTGTCTCTACCTTCTGAGGACTGGAATTTTAGACAGGACATTATTCCCCCCTGCATTTATGTTGATTCAGGGGATTCAAACTCCTCTCCTCATGTGGAGCCATCTTTTCAGCCCCAGATTTGTTTCTAAAAGTCTTCACAAAATCTGAAATTTGAGATTTCTGTATCCTAAGAATTAATAATCCAAGTGGAATTTCTTATAGTTTATGCTATATGATTTCATCTCTTAAACAAATAATGACCAAAACCATGTTGTTTCGAGCACTGTGATTGGTATGTTATATTCGGTTGTAGTTACTTTACCTATTGCTGTGTAAAGATGGCCTGGCAAAGCAACTTAAGAGAGAATGGGTTTATTTTGGCTCACTGTTCATAAGTACAGTCCATCATGGTGGAAAATCCTGGCAGCAGGAGCCTGTGTAACTGGTCACGATGCATCTGCAGTCAGGAAGCAGGCAATGAATTCTGATGCTCAGCAGGATTCCCCTTTTTATGGAGTTTGGAAATGGTGCCTCCTACATTAAGTATCATCACCCTGCCTTGGTTAATGTAATGTAAGTAATTCCTCAAAACATGTCCAGAGCCTTGGGTCCTAGGATACTGTCAACTTAACAACCAGTGTTAACCATGACATACACTATACATAGAAACAAAGTGGTAGTTAAGACTATTCACTGGCTCTAAATTAAAGGGTATACAACATAAACAAATAAGGAAATGGTTACAATAATTATGTAGTACATTCTAAGAAAGGGAGAAGGATCAAATGGTAGTCAGTGATTCTCTTAGTTCTGATCCTTAATGAGGACTTAATCTGCCCCATGTTTTAAAATTGCTTAAGAGGCTATTCTTAGGTATTACCAGTGATCATCAGTTTCTAACACGTTTACTGAAGTGTATGCATACTTATCCTGCAAAAGCGACAAGCTTCATAGTCACATGCTTATGTTTTAGATCATGGTTTAACAGATTGAGCTCTTCCTCTTTAATTTTGAAATACATTAATATAATAAGTAACAAATGGTGGACTTAGTGTGGTGGCTTGAATGCAAATGACCCTCATATAGACTCCTGTGTTTAAATGCTTCCCCAGTTAGTAGGACTGCTTCAGTGGGATTCGGAAGTGTGGCCTTGTTGGAGGGTGTGGGTCACTGGAGGTGGGCTTAAGTTTCAGAGCCCACACCATCCTCACTTAGTCCTTCCCCTTGCATCTTGATTGTCTCAGTATGTAAGCTCTCAGCTATGTCTCCGGTACCATACCTGCCTGCCTGCTGCCATAATTCCCACCATGATAAGCACAGACTCGCTCTCTGAAACTGTAAGCATGCCTCCTCCCAATTAAATGCTTTTGTTTTTAAGTTGCCTGGTCATGGTGTCTCTTTACAGCAATGGAAAAATAACTAGGAGAATGTCTTAGTCAGGATTTGTATTCTGGAAAAAACATCACGACCAAGAAGCAAGATGGGGAGGAAAGAGTTTATTCAGCTTACACTTCCACATCACTGTTCAAGGACTGGAACTCACACAGGGCAGGAACTTGGAGGCAGGAGCTGATGCAGAGGCCATGGAAAGGTGCTGCTTACTGGATTGCTTACCCTGGCTTGCTCAGCTTGCTTTCTTAAAGAACTCAGAACCCAGGACTACCAGCCCAGGGATAGCACCACCCACAATGGACCTGCTCCTACCCTTGATCACTAAGTGAGAAAATGCCTTACAGCTGGATCTCATGGAGGCATTTTCTCAAGGAAGGCTCCTTTCTCTGTGATAACTCCAGCTTGTGTCAAGTTGACACACAAACCAGGCAGTACAGAGAGCTAAGAAATATTTCCCCTTTTATTGAACATAGATTATTTTCTAATATAATATATTCTGATTCAGACACTCAGGAGTCATATAAATACATTAAACTGAAATAATAAAATACATACATAGATATACACACAAAAACTTGAATGACCTGGTACAGGCCTGTGTAGGTCCTGTGCATGCTGCTTCAGTCTCAATGAGTTCATATGAGCTTTGCTCAGTTGATTTAGAGAGAACTAATACATTTTTAAGGAAAGGCAGCCATGACATAGTACAAATAGTAATTATAGCAGTATTTTATAATTGTTTCCTTTATAAAACCATTGATTGGAGGCCCAAGAGTACAAGTGGTAGATGGAAGAATTCCTACTGAATTAGATTAGATTAGATTAGATTAGATTAGATTAGATTAGATTAGATTAGAGTTAGAGAGAGCTCTGAGTACAGGAGATAAGTAGAGGGGCCTTTGTTCACTTGAGTGGGTTCAGGTTCACTTTTCACTTCTTCTCATTCTTGTGGAAAACCCTGACAACAGGAGCCTTCTTTTGCCTTTGGAACAGGAGCTGAAGTCTTCCTCAAGAAGTGTGTGACTCAGATCAACCTGAAAGATAACAAGTGGGAAGTCTCCACGGACAAAGGCTGCGCAGAGCAGTTTGACCTTGTCATCCTCACCATGCCAACTCCTGAGATTCTGGGACTTCAAGGTGACATCGTGAACTGTGAGTAGCTTTGTTCACCTGCTCATGGAGGGCTGAAGGGACAGAGATTGGCTTTTGTCTTTGGGTAGAAGATCTATTCTCAATTATACAGATGCTATGTTGCAAACCTGGTTATGGTCTACTTTCTGAAGTTAGTCTGTATCATGAAGCTCACAGAATGGTTTGTAATTAATTAAAATTGAATGATTTTCTTATTGATATGGTTTTTTAAAAGAAAAGGTCAGTGTTGTTTCTGATGTGCTATAGTGTGGCCCAAAAGAGCAGTGTCTTTGTGGCCATCCTGAAGAAAAGCTGTTCATCATGGCTTCCTATTGGGTTGCTTCATTTCCTGTCTTCTTCTCTGGATTACTACTAAGTGTTCACTGCTATTGGATGAAGTTACTTAGCCTTACTGATGACTAGGTGGGTGTCAAGCATAAATTATCCTGATGGGACTAAAATCATGTTAAAAGAGCCAAATTATAAAAGAAAAATGATAAGGAAATTCCTTTGTTTGAATAAGGAAAAGATAAAATTTTTTTCTTACTAAAATTAATGTATTTTAAGGAGGAATACAGTGAGTCATCCATAAGCAGGATACCCTATCTGCATAAACATATTCAGTGTTGTTTTTATATTCTCTTTTCATATGCAAAGAAACTATTAAAGCATTATAAAGATTTTATTGAATAAAGTGAAAATTCCTTGTGAACCTGGGAACTGTTGATACATCTAACTGAGGGGTCAGTTTACTTTATCTACCTGAGAAATGACATGTGGGAAGTCTCCTCAGAAGTGTTCTCTCTGGGGTTGGAGCCTGTCCCTGTGGTGCCACTCTTTTCTGCTGTGAGTTTCTATTTTCATAGAACCAAGATAATAAACAGCTGTGCAAAAATTCAGCATTTCCCAGGCCAACAGGGGTGTTGAGAAGGCTCAGGGAACCAGCACCAACAGTGGTGTTCAGAAGGCTCAGGGGACCAGCACGGACTGCTTTGCTGGGACTTACTCAAGGTGACTCCAAGCTCCTGACTCTCTGATTCATACTCCTACTACATGGTAGACTGTGACCTCAGTGCGAGCCAAATAAACCCTCCTTCATTACGCTGTTTTAATCCACTATTTCACCTCAGCAATAATAAAAATGGCTAGTTTAGTTGGCATATACAGAATTGTAATTTTACCAGGCAAAATGGTCAAATACTGGCAATTTCATGTGAGCCTACTCACATGAAGTACTACATATAGATGCAGGAGTTGGAATAAAAAAATGAGTAGTGACAGGCATTAGTGGTGTCGATTTTAGGTTTTCTTAGGACTGTACCGACTGCTTTAAAACTGTCACATCATGGTATCCCTTTTATCTCAGCTGGGTCAAGAGCACTACAAATCTGAAGCCTGAGTGGGGTACATAGTAAGGTACTGACTTAAACACACACACACACACACACACACACACACACACACACCCTACTACCACCACCACCACCACCACCAACAACAACAGCAACTTTAGCTTGTATTGTGCATTAGAGAGTTATTTCTGATTATAGTGTTATTCATTTTTTTCACAAATTACTGGAAAACCATTAATACCCAAGTCTCTCATTTTTTTCTGTTGAACCAGATTTACATGTGGCAATTGGTATCAAGTTATTGACACTAAACAGCTATCTTTGCTTTTTGTTCTTAAAATAAAATGTGCAATGGCTAGAATATGTATGTAGAATTGAATTTCCTGTATTTTTCCAGACTCTATTATAAAAACTTAGGAATGCGGTTTAAGTGTAGATATCTTTTCTAGTTGGCAGCTGTCATCTGCCTTCGTTGGTGGGTGGGAAAATTGGATACCTAATATTTTATTGGATATATTAAGAGGGTAGGAGATATCAAAGTCATATATTGCCATCTACTGGCACAGATATATATTGCAATTCCCCAGATTTGGCTAGAAAATGCCTAGAATGTAAAAAAAAAAAAAAAACACTATGACTATGGTATAAACCACTCACTACAAGACCCGTGAGAATGCATTTACTAAGCAAGCAAATGTGAAAAGTTTGTACAGAAGCTAGGGTGAGCTGCCACGCCCACAATATATTTATTAATTGTGAGCAGCTCGATGACTTTTTTCATTCTCGTTTTCTGTCTCTCCCTAAATCATGTCTAGGCTATAGAATCAACATAATACTATATTTTACCTGAAAATTTTTGGCTATTCTTTCAGTGTAGTGTGAATTATATTTAATTATCTTCTTTTCTATTTTGTGTTTTATAAAACATAAGTACTTTCTTTCTTCTGAAAATTATTAATTATGTACATTCCTTTTCCTGACTGGGAGAATAGGGACGTGTCAAGGACCGTATGATTAGCCTCTTGTAGCCCACTTCTCTATAGCTTTGCCAAGATTATTTCTATCCCTGAAGCAAACCTAGACATTTATCAACTACATTATTAGGGAATGTGATTTGTGAACCCCCAACATTGTGTGAGCACAAAGCCAATAGCGATGGAGTATTGAAAATACCCACTCCGGTTGTAATGATGTTAATCTGTGCCATTGAATCCAGTAGGGTTTGCGGGGTGGGTTGTTGTTTATGAAATTGGATGTCCCAGTTGGTGTGTAAATGTTCAGTATATTTAGAGTTGTTATATTTTTGGGAAGAACTGTTTCTAGAATCAATGTGAAACTGATTTGAAATATAATTTGCTGAATGTCAGTATAGCAATACTCACTTTTTTAAAAAGTTCTGTTTGCTTGGAATGCCAGTTTTCATCCTCCTTCCATAAGGTATAGTTCTTGCAGGCAATTAACATGTAGGCCTTGTGTTTTAATTCAGTCTACTAATCTGTAATTTTTTAATTGGAAACTTGAGGTCATTAACTTTCAGGGTTATTGCTAAATGGTATGTAGTAATTTGGGTTGTAAATTATTGTCTTAGAGTTTAAACTATATCACTCCATGTCCTTCCTCTGCTTTAAATCTGCTGGTGATCCGAAGGTTCTGCCTTGTATGTGACTTGGTTCTTCTTTCTTGCAGCTTTTCATATTCTTACTTCATTTTAACTATAATGTGACATATATAGTTCATATTTGGCCTTTTGTTGCTTATATTCCAAATGGCTTATTTCTAGGTGGATATTTCATTCTCTAGATAAGGCGAGTTTGCTGCTGTAGTTATATTATGTTTTCTAGACCTTTAGCTTCTCCTTCTGTGTCCATTTAAATATTTGGAATTTGGGCTTTGTAGTAACTACTTTTCTATTGCTATGACAACACATGATGTGGGCAACTTATAAAATAAAGTTTTAATTGAGCTTACAGTTTCATAATATTAGGGTCCATGATGGCAGAGCAAAAGCATGGGGGTAGGAACAGCTGAGAGTGCACATGGGGGTAGGAGCAGCTGAGAGTGCACATGGGGGTAGG